>NW_013667687.1:84722-98515 GCF_000517525.1 Limulus polyphemus | reverse complement strand
ATGGTGATAATCTTGTTTTCTTGTGCCCAATAATGCATAATTTCATTTTGATAAACACGTTTTAGATTGAATGGTAATTTATAATCAGTCACAAGAACGTCGAATCTGAATCACTTGAAAAAAACACGGGGGTGCTTAACTTTTTTCCAGGTGTATATTTTTTAGTTATTCAACATATCTCTTAACAACAGCAGAATAACTTTTTAAAGTTATATTTTCTAACCTTTCTGGTCCATACTGATATGATAATCCAGCTCCTTGACAGCAATAAAAGTAAGAGCCAAAATGGGATCAGTTCAACTGCTTCCTACCTGGAAACATATCAACCAAATAAATGTAACTCTTTACACAGTTGGTAGTTCTGTCAGATACTAGCCTATCTACTTTCCTGACATCCAGCATCCATGATCTGTGCAAGTTTGAGCTGTGGAAATTTTGAAATGATACAACAACTTGAAGAACTAACATCTTTGCAAACTGTTGACTAACAGTCTGTATGGTCACCAAAAACATGGTGTAACATTTAACAGCATAATTTTCATAATCCACTTGCTCTACTTGCCCACTATAAGTACAATTTTCTATTATTTTATACATGTTCAAGTCTCCATCTGATATTATTTTCCTTCTCTGTAGGCCGTGCATGTTTTCACTGTTCCAAAACTAATTAAAGATCATGATGCAAAATAACTAAGTTTATCAAAAGTAACAGGCTTTATGTTTCTTAAGTTAAACTACGTGCATTTATAAATGTTCTTATGAAGTATCAAACAGTTTCATCCACTAGTTTTATTGTTGGAATGAAATATAGCAAGACTTGCATTGGCTACTCAGAAAGTTAGTAGCCAGTGGTCATTGGGTTAAAGACAAGATGAATGCACTATGAGAATGTGGAGAAGTGCCTCCACAGCAACCTCAAACTTTGGCATCCATGGACCTGGTGAAGAATGCCAACGTAGGGTGAGAAAGGATTCCATTGAGGAGAAATAAAGAATAAGTTGAGATGAGAAAGAAGGATGATCGTCAGCGATTCTCCCCTTGTCTCAGGCAAAACAAGTAAACAGGAAGAAAATCCCTGAAGAACGGGATCAACTGTCCTCGTGATCAGTAAGTCCGATAGCCATGAAATGAAAACCCATACACCACTGTTGAGGTGGAAATACCACAGAGTGAGAGGATAATGAAGGTAGAGAACTGAATGGAAAGATCAACCTGAAGTGCCCATGAATCTGCAGTAAAGGAATACCAGGTGTCCATCAATAGTTGTAACCTCACTCTTACTGACCCTCCCTCCTAGGTTGATACCAATGCAAACGGCATTGGGTGGCCCTGAAACTAAGATCTGAGACTATTCAGCTGCTAGAGCCAAAATAGGTCAAAAGGTCAATAACAACAACAAAAAAGCAAACAGGTGATGGCGATTTGCAATACAATTGCCTTTTATAGGGACACCCATGAACATGAAGTGACAATAAAAGAAGCCACATATGACACCCAGAAGCTACAGCAGGTAGATAAAGTTCCTTCACCAAGGTATCTCTACGGAAGGAACAGAAGCAGACAATCTGACCAAGGGAGAAGTCAGTAGGAGACCCCATTTGTCTGCAAATTAATGTGGGGACCATTGATAGGCTGCCAACAATTTGTGGGAGGAGAAACATCACAGAGCAAGAGTGAGGAGCAAAGAAATACAAAAAAAGTGATTGGTTCAAAGTGATCACATGAACCAACTTGGAACCCCACATATCCAAAATTAAATAATGTTAGTCTGTGGAATTGAAAAAATATGTCTCCCTGGAGGTGAAAAGCCAAAGCATGCCAACAGAAAACATCACGTAATAAAGCAGGTAAATCTCTCAGCATGAACCAGGAATATCAGGTGAAGAAGAAAAAACTAAATAGTATCCCCACCCCCGACTATTCCATCATCAAAGGAGTAATAGAATCACTCAGAGGTCACAGAGAAAAGCCCCATATTGATCCAAATTGGAATAATGAGAAACCGATGTAGTAAAGAAAAGTGTCAGAAAAACCAAGTCAAAATTCTCCCCAGAATAACTTGCTAAAAAAACATTGTATTCCCAACATTTTCAAAACACTATATTTTGCAAAATGAAATATAAAAATATGCTAGCAGATTAATTCCAGTGCATTAATATCATAATTATTCACAAAGATGGTGTATGCCAAATATTATGGCTATACATCAACTTGATGGAAATAGTGGAAGTTTCAATGATGATGTACACAAAGTTCTGGAAGCCCACAGGGCATTCAAATTATAGTTATGTGCATATTATCTATTTTAAAGCATTTAACTCTCACACTACAGTGCAATCATATTACTGTATTCAATAGTATATAACTGGTCTTTACAAAATAACCCATCTTGACTTTGTTCTAGTGGACCAGTATTTTGTAAAATAGTCACAATTTGGTTATAATACATATATATGTATATATATTATTACTATTTACAAACAGGTTCTTAAATTTCAGTTATTTTTCTTAAAACATAGAACAGTAAATAAAGTATAGAAAATAATGATCTCGTCTACTTTCAAACATTGTAGTCGTCATCAAATTTGAAACTGTACTCACTTGTTGTAATTTGCTAAGTCTTATCATTTTTGCACGTGGAGGACATAAAACAAAATAATTTTTTTCAGTTTTACATATGCATTTTGAAATAACAAATTACCATATCAATACCACAGAATTACACTATAATTTATCAGGCTTAGTAACCAAACTGTATTTGGGTCTAAAAAAATATATTTCGAGTTACATTTTCTCCTACCTTTCCGCATCGATTCTACCATAAGAAGAAAGGTTTTTTTCCCATGTAAACACTTCACAAAAGCAGAGAAACGATGTGGGGGACATTCTGAGCTTTTAGTTATACATGTCACAGATCAGAGTAGATGTACGTATGCAAGTAATTCCAAAAATGGAAGAGGTGAGTGAAGCCATTTTAGTTGATTCATTAAATATAACTATATCTCATAAAATAGAATCAAATAGGAGATAATTCAAGTTTCTAGTTCGTAAGAAACTATAGACTTTGTATTTGGACATCACAAACATCTAATTTGAACCAAACATACCACATGCCACACAAAAATCAATATTTAGAATATCTTTTTTTAATATTTACTTTTAAATTAAGAACTAAACTAATGTATAATACTAAAATTTGAATTATAATCTACATTCAATAAAATTTTGAATGCAAGTCTACAAACATGATGACATGCTCTTTGACCCCTGAACATAAGAAGACCCGTCAAGAAAGGGTTAATGCTCTATCAAAATATATACGATGCATTATATATAGTACTTAATACTGTTTGCAAGTGGAATTGTAATCTTAACACTTATCTACATAAAATACACTTTACAACATTCTACCTACGTCTGAATATAAAAACATCATACTTATTCAACTTACAGGATCCATGGTAAAAGTTGCTCTGTCCCAGTCAACTGAACATCCCATGAAGCGAAGTTGTTCATAAATACGATGACCTTTTCTACAGATATAAAAGATACAGGCTCATTTGTATGAAAATATGCTAAATTCTTGTGAGGGTGACAAGCTCCAACTTTCAGTTCAATTATAAAGAAAATTATATTGAAATAAGTGGTAAACGGTTTCTTTTTAGACATAACTCTTAAATACAGACTAAGTTCATATCTACTAAATATAATATTTGTCTGTCTATTAATGATTAATTTATTTTAAACACTGAGTAGCTATGTAAAACTTACTCATTTTTCCACTTCCACACTTCTTCCAAAAATTTCTTTCTTCCCAATTCATGCCTGGTTTTTTGCTGCTCTTTCCATAACTTTTTCTCTACCACAACTTGAGTGGCAATTCCTGCATGATCACAGCCAGGATTCCAAAGTGTTGTGTGTCCTTTCATTCGATGCCTTTAAAGCAACATATGTCATTAAAACCAAGTTTGCCTTATACTTGTATGAACAGTAAAGCAATAAAATAATTCAGGTTAACAGCTACATTATTTGTTTGATGAGTAGCATTTCTTTTACCCTTAATGTATTTGTAATACTTGCAGTTCTGATGCTTAAGATAGTTTTTTTACGGCAAAACTACTAAGGCTATCTACCATCATCCCTAATTATGAACTGCAAATTATAGGAAAGGATACTGGCTGACAGCACCCATGGCCAACTCTTTGCTACTATTTTTTCAATGTCCAGTGGGACTGATTACCACTGTATAATGCCCCCATATCTGAAAGTGTATGTCCAGTAACAAGTTGTTAAATGGCTACTATGAACAAAAATGTCCAAATTTAAATGACTGGCACTTGTGTATTGTTCAAAATTTAATAAATAACTAAAACCAATGTTTCATATTTACACAATTTTAAAACTTAACTTAAGCCATTAAGTAATGTTACTTCTTTTGCGTTTCATCAAAGCTTATACAAGTGAGAAGCATCATCAAAGAAAGAATCACTAGAAATAATCAAAATTTAAAAAAGAAAAAGAACTATTAAACAGAGATGAAGGGTCATCAAGTCAAGGCATTGATATTTGGCATGATTTTAATATAAAAGTTGCCTAAGAAATTATGTAAATACAAAAAGCAATGTAATGTCACATGGCAGGAAAAAAAATGTATAAATTGGTATTTCTTGCAAGTAACTCCTGAAACATAGAGGATGCTGAAACATTGTACATGTAGAACGTATTTTTAGTGGAAGCCACTGACAGCTTCAATTAAGTTTTTAAAATTGTATAAATATGAAATGTGGGTTTTAATTATTTATTAAATTTTGAAAATTTCAAATTCCAATATAGTGTTGATGCATGTTCCAAACCATGCATTAGAATTTGACAATAGCATATAGCTGCCATTTTTAAATAATCAACATTACAAGTATTTAGTGAACAATAAGGATAATAAATACAACACTGTTCATCATACTGAAACCTGTACCTATCTTCTTATCCTAAAGTATTTCATTAATGTATTAAAACAGTAACCATTTATTCATAAGAACTTTTTGACAAAAATTTCACTAATGTTATAAACATGTTACTTGAAAATTGATCTCCAAAACATTTCCCAGTAGGTAATCAGTAATACATCCCACATTTGTACAAATACTTAATAATGAACTAATAATTTAATTATAAAATCTAAAGCACAAAAAGCTATTTTAAATATTATGCATATTAACCTACATATCAAAGACATTTAAAACAATATCACTATCTTTGTACCTGTACATTTTCCAAATGTTTATGACAGTACTTTTTAAAATTAACATCTCAGTATTTCTCTAGAAACCGTAAAAATCAAAAATTAACATTTTAAATCAAAATTAAAAAAATATTTTAGTCTATGAATCATTTCTCTCTATTTTCCCCTTTTTTCTGGCTTCTCCTTTGTGCAATATGTATTCTCATATAAACTAATTTTGCAGAAAATTTTCTTGTGACTGACTACATCTTCATGCCCTCCATATGAATTCCTTTATCTAATCATCAGATGCAGTTAACTTGTTCTTGGTGTTTAAGTGACTTACACACTACATTCTATGGGCAATTATTTTTTTATAAGTAACTGTCTGCAAGGAAGTAGGAAGGAAAATAATAGTAGTGGTATCTTTTGAATTTATTTTTTTATATATTCATTAAATTAACTTTACTAATATGTTGCAGTAATTTTCATACAGATGTGACAAGAGGAAAGCAAGAAGTAGAAAGGCACCTTCTACTCTTGAAGGAGTAGAGATCCCTTCACCCCACCCCAAGAAAGAAATGACAAAGATGGAGATGTAGAAAGTTATGCTTCAAATTATTACTGGATATTTCATTCACATCATGAGTGCAGTGAAGAAGTCTTATATGTACAAGAGCTTTACACACAACAATTGTTGACCTCACAACATAACAGGAAATCCACTATGAAGAAATGTTCTTTATGCTCACCTTCCTGAAACTCTGGAAATAAAATGAAGAAGAGTATGAAGAGATATCTCATGGTGGAAAGTGCTTCAGGAACATGCCAGACAAGATTTGCTGACACAGCTCATCATGTCGCATGGTCTGAAAATTTGGTGAAATGAGTTTTGAAAGTATAGGACACACGAAATGGAAGAGAAAGATTGAAAGATCACACTTAAAACTCTTGAGAAAAGCCATCCAGTTGGCTTCACAGGCACCAAATAAAACATTTAGAGCACAAACATCTAGTTCTCTTGTCACTCTACAGCAATCTGGGAAGATTTCTAGATGACAATGAAAAATAGATGTTTTGGATATATATATGTAAGCAAGATAAACCAAAGATGAGAAGGTAATTAACTACCAATAACAAAGCATGATAAGAGAAAAATCTGAAAAATACTCAAAATAGACATAATGGAAGAAATGGAACATATCTGTCTGTGACAATAGAAAAAGGATCCAGAGACAAAAGATGAAAAGTTCCCAGTTCAACTTATTAAGATAATGACAACTGGGTTATGACTGGTCAGACAACATAATGAGTGAAAGAGACTAGTTCTTGTAGAGAAGATCTTGCCATGATTGTATGCTCCACAAACATCTGGAAGAGATCTAAATATACCCTAGTCAGATGTTGATGAGGGTTCCTATGTACACAAGACAATGACTTGGAATGAGATTTAGATACTTTGATAATCTAACCTACATGCATGACCAAAGTAAGTTTCTGCTGTATATTCACCAAGGCAGGATAGAAAATTAAGCTAGTGAAATTAAGTTGGAAACAAATTTAAAACTTTTAAAGATGTAGACATCTGAGGTCAATCTAAAGAGAAAGTCAGGAACTAAAAATTCTTAAAATAATGAAACAAAATGGAGACGACACTTATTATCCAGATGAATTAGTATGTGAGGCATTTGTATTGTTTTAGCAAGCACATCAAATGATCCATACTGATGTGATGTAAAAATAAGGGAACAGACTACATTTTGAGTCAAGACATAAAAATCCAGGTCCAGAGCCCAAACCTACTCAACAGTCTACTTGGATAGGAGAAAGAAACTTCATTCAGACAATCTTTGCTTTCAAAAGATCTGTTAGACAAACAAAAATGGGTACAGAAAAAAAGAATGAGAGGAATTAAACTAAAGAACAAGAAGCTGAGGATGAATCAAACTAAGTTCTGTGACTATCCAAAACAAAAGCTCCACACTCATAATTAGATTCTGCAACTTGAACAATGAAACCAAAGACCCAAAATCTGTTTGCAAATGATGCCATATCAAAGTCCACCTCATATAATGTTTTAAGTTTATAAATAAAAGTCATAGCCTCAGAAATTGGAATATGAAACCTGAATGGCACCTGATGCACATAAGGACATCAATGGCATCAGGTCCATATGATTCAGGAATAGCTGAACTTAATTCTGAAGTACTGACCAAGTACGAAGGCAACGAGCAAGTCATGTCTTGAATCCCAGACCTTTTTATCTGTATCCATACACACTACACACGAGGCCACTCCCAGCCCAAACCCCAAAAATCAATTGGCTCAACTCCCATACCAAAATAGTTTATGATCTTTTGATTGAAGGGTCTCAAAGGAGAAAGAAGGAAGTCAGAATCATAAGCAATGGGTCACAGTCTGAAATAGTAAATTTAAAGTCTGTAATTGAGAGAAATGTATTTTTTGAAATAAAAAACACAAATCTTGAAATTCTTAGCTTAAGATTACATTCCAAGAATATAACTTGAATAGATATGACAATTCTGATATAGATGCAAAAAACACATGATCAGACATGTAAAAATATCACAATAAATGAGACTGTATGAGACCGCAGGTTTTAAAAAGAAAACTGAGGAAAAGGAGGAAGTAGTGAAAAAAGATTTATAAACCTGTATCAAATGAAACCAAAAGAAATAGCATCATAACACTAGAGGTAAAACAATAATCTGAATTTTTGTTTTTTGAGTTATGGTCTCTCCTACAATAAAATAAATTTCATTTTAGTTTTTTTTATAAGGTTCCTGCATCTACGCAGAAATGAAATTTCAAGGGCTATTTTGTGTGGGTTACACAAGAAACTGCACCTGGATGTACATTTTCACATGTACATATTATACACACATTGGTAAATAATGTTTTATATGGTGAAAAGGCAGTTATATTGTTAGTACTAATCTAGCAGTATTCAAAGGCAATTGATTTATTTGAAAACAAAAAGTCATAGTGTTTCAGCATTTCATATTTGACAGTTTCTATTCAATTTTCCCAGTGAGAGCCTTCAATAATTTTTCCTTCTTGCTTACAATTTTTCTCAGTGAATTGGCCGCTGTGAGGATATTAGTTTTTCTTTTTCAGCTTTCCCAAAGTTTTTATCAGCTGATGAAAGGAGCTGCTTAATGTTAGACTTGTCTAATTTTCGTATGTTTGAGATCTTCCAGTTTCTATTCAGTTTCTTGTCTATTCACTTTTCCTTGGCTTCTGCTTTCTGTACTTCTCTTGTCTAGCTTTTACAACAAATGTATGAATTTTTGTAGTCATGTTTACATTCAGGACACACACTAATGTGGACAATTATGACTTTCATGGCATTAATGGACATGTTTTATTGATGATCTTCTGTAATGGCTTCTTTATTTACAGAAAAGCCCCTTTCAAAACTGGCCTGTCCAAGTAGTATTGCAAACTCTCCAAAGTACCTGGAGTTGTTTCTTGTCTGACAGAAGATGGAAATATAGAGTCTGTCTTTCTCTGTCCAAAATATATGAAATTTTAATCAGGCAATTGCAGGGATGCCACAAGAAACTCTTTGTACTGCTTGAAGATAGTGTTATAGTCCCTTTCTTATACATTAACTGCATTTACCAAACTTTTTAGACAATAAAAAACACAACAGAACTGAAAGATGCATTTATCAGCATTATTTCCAGATTCAAACAGCTCATGTTCCTTACCAAGCTATAAGTTAAGGATTTCTGGATAATTTGTTTAACAACAGCCTTGAGGAACAGCCTGCATTCAGGTCTAAAGCCTAACAAGTCATTATCACTAATTTTTGAAGCCCTCTTTAACTCTTTTACTATGGGCTGAACCAAAGTTTGTTACCACAAAGTGACCATCATAATTTCCATACTATAACATTTAATATGTTTTGTGTATCTTTACGAACTTTCCTAAGTTTCAGTACATATTGCTAGTCTAAAACTTTCTCCATGAATATATGGAGTCAAAGTGTTGACTGTTCCAAGTGCAAAGTGATTTTCATGTTAAGATTAAAAATACTTTTCTTAATCTGAAAAATTTCAAATTTCATCAACACAATCTCTAGAACCTCCTAAATAAATATTTTTTCAAGAAAATTTATATATTTCATCTGTTATTTTCTCTACCCTAACTCTATACACTTTCATTCAGTTTGACTAACCTTGTAACCACCAAACAAAAATACAAAATAAATCTAACTTAATTATTTTTTCTTTCTAGAATGACTTCAAATTGTAGCAGGAAACTACAGTTGTTTATCCTAAATAGCTTAAAGTTCATAGCAGTATACATGTTTCAACTTAAAATTTATTGTTCTATTGCTCCTTGAATTGCATCTAACTAATAATGCCACCACAAAAGTTGTGAATCACTTGACAAACATGTAGCCCACATTACCATATCAAATTCAACTTGCAACAGGTTTTTTTTTGGATTGAGTTTGTTAGCTTCAGTTGATAACACTTCATTTAATTTCCAATTAACATTATGGTCATTCATGGATATCTGCAATACATTCATGGAACCAAGGCCTGTGACAACAGAGAACAGCTTGTCAAATATATCAGTGGCAGTCGCATGTTCTAAGAACTCTGAGTTGATGTAGAGTTTTTTCATCCCAAAAGAGAGCATGAATGTCACACTGTTTCATCTTTAGGGATCTTGTCCAAACTTCTACAAACAAACAATATTCCCATCAGACTTCTGGATTTTCTGCTTCTGTTTCAAAATGAAATACAGAGCTAATCCATGTATGACTAAATATGATTTTTTTTTGTCTCCCTGCATAAAAAGGTTTGGGCAATTTCAATGTTGGGGAACATACTCTTGAAAAGTACTGTGATCCTTTTATTTGAATGAAATGAACCAAGACAGTCAATAGTTTTCTAAGTCTATAAAGCTTCTGATCTTAAAACATCAGTAAAAGAAATAAATGACTAAATGCTGGAAGTTGAACTGGTGGTAGTCACAGTGGTAGTTTGGTTTTTAAGATGCAGTTTCCGTGCGAGTAGTTTGACAAAGATGCTTCTCCCATGTTGCTGATGTCAAAGGAACTAAGCATGGTTTACATCTTGCTTTTCTAAGGTGTGAATATATCTTTCTAATCATTCCTGTTAGTTTTGATTTGAAAACATTAGCTTGTTTTAAAACCACACTGGCCTGGCATTTTGCAAACCTGTAAGGATATGAAAATAAAAATTAAATTCACAATACCAACAATGTTCATTTGATTATTTTGTACTGGTTTTTAAAAAATATGTTCAATACTGAAATGTATTAAATTATTATGTAAAGCTGTTAACTTTTAAATTTGGTAGAATTTATTACAAAATTTTTATCATAAGGTTTCTATTGAATTTATAGATGCAAGTCTAGCATGAATAAAGTTACCTTTAGACTGATATTGTACATGATGGTCCATACTTGGTTTGGTAGCACTGGATATCCAATACACTGTTAGGCCTTGCATTTTTTTTTGAATTATTTTGCTAATTGCAGGTCTCAATGCAGCAATACAAACACAGCCAAATAGATTTATTCAGTTACTGTCTATATAACATGATGTGTATGTCATGCATATGCTGGTGATCAAAAACTTGATTTTGTAATATACGAAGATGCTGGCATATTTTTGACATCCCATAAATTTAGGGATGATTTTTGTTATACTGTAGCCCTAATAAAAGATTAAATGAAAAAAGTTATTCATGTGATTTATAACATATTATATTACTTTAACAAACATTGAATGCAAATTTATTGCTTTCTTTTCATAACTGGCAAAAACATATAAGAAGTCGAATGAAATGTAACATTAGCACAAGTTAGACCTACACTTTGGGATAACAAACACAATTCCAGTATGTGAGCAACAACAGATAGAGAATTAATGTAAAAGACACAATTCATCCTTAGATCTATATCTGAATCTTGCAAATACAACTGCGTGAAGACATCAAGTCCAAGTAAAATTTCTTCACATTTATTATTTAGACATATGCTTAGCGACACAAAATAGCCTACATGAAAACAGACTGATTTCATTGAAAATAAGTGACATTAATAAACCTTTAGATCTAATATTGAATACGACTTCTGTTTAATTTTTTAAAAAATATATCTAACATTAGATCTAACTATTACATGTATAACTCAATCTGCTTCTTACACCACATGCATAAACAATTATACCTAGGACTTCCATTAGCCAATTAGGCCTTTAGAGGTAAATGTTAATCCTATATCTACATGTGGAGACTTAATTAGATGCCTATAGTCATATCAATTTAACAATTATATACTATGTTATAACATAGATCCAGATCTAGAATTTAGATAGCACATTAAGCCTTGGTACTAACACTAAACAATAGATTCTAACAATAGTTGTGTTAGTGTCCAATCTATAGGAATGATTTAAGATCTAGCCTATGCATCTAGCCCTATAGAATATAATATATTATAAAAAACTATAACCTCTTATCCCTCTAGCTACAAAGTCGATAGAATTGAACGATCTCATACCCATTTTGTATTCATTATAGTTTACATACTATAACTTTTAATTCACTTTGTGTACCTTAACAAAACTTGATAGACTTTTAGCAAACATTATAAGTCTTTTGTACAGAGAAAATCAGATTTTTAATGAAGTATTTTTACTAAGGAATTGTCCGTGAATATATATGGTATTTATATAGAATAGTACAAGTGCTAAATGATTTCCAAGTTAAGATTAAAATACTTTTCTTCATCTCAAAAATCTCAAATTTGATTTGCGTTATCTCTAAAACCTACTAAATAAATTTCAAACGTTTTTTTCAGTAAAACTTTATATTTTATCTGTTATTTTCTCTTTCTAACTTTATACAAGCTTGTTAAATTTTTACTAGCCAAAAACAAAATTGAAATAAATGTAAATTTTATGGTAATTTAGGGTATGTTTATCCTAAATAATTTGACACTCATAACGGTATACATCCATTTATACTTAAATTTTAGTGGTTTGTTACTTTTTGAACCTCTTGGAAACATTTTATTGTATTATTATTTATTTCAGTTAGTCTAATCTTAACTAACATAAACACTTTCATATTTTTACATTTTAGTTACTTTTATAATAAATAGCACAATGAAAAACAAGAAAAAAAATACTTATCTGGTTATTTTTTTTTGCTGTCAACTGTCAATGACACTTAACCCTACATTTTTTTATACTAATGGCAGTACTGCATAAATTATATTTTATTTAATTAAATTACGCATGAAAGAACACAGAATAATAACATGGAAAAGCAAACAATGTCCCATAACTATCACAATTTTTTGGCTTTCTAACTATGTGACAAGAGCCGTTAAAACTTCATCTAAACTCATAAATGTTTCTCATGGGAATCATGTTTGTTTTGTTTGTAATTAAGCACAAAGCTACACAATGGGCTATCTGTGCTCTGCCCACCACAGGTATCGAAACCCGGTTTCTAGCATTGTAAGACCACAGACATACCCCTGTGTCACTGGGGGGGCTAAATCATGTTTGAACTGAAAGTGAAACTGACAGTGGGGTATATAAAGACTGGAGTAAGCAAACAACATTAGATGGCAAAGACGAAAATCAAGAAATAGCAGAGGTATGTATGTTTTGGAATAAGTAATTTATATTAAATTTCATACTTCTTGGAGGGGTGGTAAATAAATTAAAGAGAGGATGCCTACAAAGCAAATGTAACTATTCCCACACTAGGGGAAATTCTAGTTTTTTTTAATATTGCCTTATAAAATTAAGAACCTAAAACTTGTATACTATTGACATACTATTTTATGCTATATTTATTGGTATACCAAAGTAGCTTAATTATATTTTAAATGTAACTCATTAAAACCTCATGACATGCAGAAAAAGATGTCCAGGGAGAGAGGGTTAATACAAATATTAATATTTCTATTATCTTATAGCCAAACTTGCTATGTTCAACAAAGTATTTACAAAAAACAACAACAAAAACCAGCTACTTACATGGTTAAGTCATGGTATCAACAGTTTGGTTAAAATATAGTGACCATGTTCTTGGGCATGCACAGCATATCTGATAATAACATGTACACATGGCACATTGCAAAACATTCCACTGAATTGATAATTGATGTTTTCAAACTGTTTACTTATATTTAAACTTCATTAACATTTTTAGGTCAGCCTGTTGTCTAAATTTCAAAACTTTTCCAAAACCTTTCAGACTTTCCTATATTTCCAGGTGTGGAAATGATGTTAAAAATTTAAAAACTTTCCAAGGATTTCCAGGACCGCAGGAACTCTGTTAATAAAATTTCAAACATTTGGACAAAATTTAAATACATTCTCTTTTTTTTCTTTTCAGAGTTTAAAAACTTGTATTTCTAGGGAATACTATTTATAGTAGTCATACATTTTTTATAAACCTAAAAGAAATTTAATATGATCAACATAAAAACAAACACTATGTTTGTAAATCAAGGTACCGAAGGTATGAATAATATATATGTATATATACGA
>NW_013667687.1:81082-84055 GCF_000517525.1 Limulus polyphemus | reverse complement strand
CCTTCAAAATAAGGGTGCGTCTTATATTCCGAAAAATACAGTAATTGAAAAGACAACAAAAAACATTACAATAAAAAGTTTTACCATCTCGTTACAGAATCTTCAATGGCATTAGTTAGAGCATGTCCAAGATGCAAATTTCCAGTGACATTGGGAGGAGGTATGATCATGATAAATTTTCCTGATGGGTTTGGTTTTTCTAAGGATTTTCCCTGAAAATTAATAAAAGTAGCTCATTATAAGTAATTGGTATAGAAGGAAATACAAAACAGAGATGATGCTAAAATGGACTGACACACAAAGAAAAAGAGGAGAGGATAATCATTCTGGACTTCATAAAAAAAATGTTACTCAAAAGAAAATTCTGTTTCACTTTGAAACATTCAATGATCTTACTAAAATCAATTTGTTTTCACTAGATGCTAAATACAATTTTAGAAAATGCAAGTAGCAGCAATTAACAAGTTAACCAGTTTAGCCTTCTGATAAACAATATTAAACTTGTTTCATACATCAGCAATTATCCTTTAAGTAATATCAAGCTTTTTTTCTCTTCCATTAAGTATTATCACTTTTTTCCTAGCAATTCTACACTGAAAAATGAACTGAATAACTTGAAATATTACAGCATAACATTCTGTCAAATATTCAGGCTGGTAACAGTTGCTTATCTAGCAACCCAAGATAACCACAAATCATCATCAGGCAATAAACTGTCCAGCAGCCAATCTATTATCACTAGCATAAACCTACAATTAATGATCTAAAGTATAAATTTTTCTACCAGTTTACTGCTTTGAACACGTTTAAACACCCAATGGAACAAAATTATGGTTTTAACAGTTCAAAATTAGAGTATCAGTGTTATCAATTTCATCTCTCTTCTGCTCTCAATTATTTTCATTATTCTTTATTCAGTGACAACTTCTGTTGTTAACTAATGCAAAAAATAAAATTGTAGATAGTGAAAAATATGTTCATTTTCAAGTATCTTGAAAACTACCCTAAGTCTCTAAAAAAAATGTTTGCTCACCAAACTGGTTTCTTCAGTTACCACCATGTTTACTGGAAACTTAACTAAAAAGTTAATCTGTAAGAATCAACAAAACAATATTTTGACTATCACAACATAGGTTGTGCTAGGTTTCACCTCACATGTGTATTAGTGTCAATACATGTTTGTATTTGTACATTTGTTCATTCTTCTGAAAGCATCCAACATCATTCAGTGTTATATTAAGTATTTAACCAATTGTGCACGAGCTTGGTCCATTGGACTGACCTCCTATTGGAAAAGAAACATTGATTATAATCCTGAATTTACTATATGTATCTTATGAGAGAGAAAACTCAAGGACAGTAGCATGCATAAAAACTCAAAGGAATAGCTACTGTGAGCAGAGATGTATAGATATCATTTTGGAAATGGTACTATTATGGAATATCACACTGATGGGTCATACCCTTGGAGGTGAAAATGATGATTAAAAGCCTAATTGTAACATCTTCTCTCAATTAATGTCCAAGCCTTGTGTAAATTCCATATAAGGAAAAGGCAAAGGTGTTATGTCACCAATGGAGGCCAACTTAGCCATGGTATCAGAAAGCTTGTTCCCTTGGATACCGACATAGGCAGGAATCCAGAAAAACTGGATGACTGATGATAGAATGAAGTGGGCCAGTCTTTACTAAATATCTAAGAGAACCAATTGAGAATTAATATTAATCAATTCAAGGGCCTTTAACCCCTTAAATACCGGGGCCATTTTGTCTTATCGTGAGAGCAAAAATCACATTTGTGAATTGAAAGAATTATAGAAACTTATCTTTTATTGGGTTTTCAGATTTTACTTTTGTAAATGGTAACATAACATTTAGTTATTTGTACTAAATTGCATTATTTATAGAAGTTTGAAGAGAAATTTAATTAAAAAAATCTCAAAATATGTTAGAAACTATAAATAAGCACCCTTTAAGGAAAAAATAATTTTAAAACATTTTTTTCAATTTTTTCCTTGCACTTTAGCACTTGTTCTGCCATCTATGATTGGTATTTAAACCTTTTTCTAGCCTGTTTTCATTATAAAGCAGCATCTGGACGTATTAAACCTCAGTTGTAAAACTTTTAGCCAATCCTATTTGAAAGTGTCAATTTCAGTATCCTGTTATTCCAATTGTTGTATTTCATGTGTAACAAATCATGGGATGATAAACAAAGCACGTGACGAAATTTTGTCCTATGGATTTTACAATATGAACGTGTGTGGTAGTTATTATAATAACTGCCATTTTATGTAGAGGTTGTACTTTGTAGTGATCAATAGTAATTTTTTTTTACAAGCCTTAGAAAATTTGCTTCTGGAAAAAACTGCGTGGGATGTATGTGATTTTTATTGTTTTCTATAGTAGCTTAAATCGTGCTCCATCATATATCTATTTATATTAATTATTACATCTCAAAATGAATTCAAAATGGATATATTTTGGGGAAAGAAGTTGATTCAAGAATGTTAGGGTTAAGATCTATTGATTGGCAAGTGCATAGTCGTTACATGGATTAGGCTTAGCACTTTGAACTGAAGGAGTTTGTAATTTTTCATATTCTTTTGCATTTAAATTAGCAGTTTTAAGTTCAATAATTTAGCATAATTTTATACTTAGTTCATAGTAAAAATATGATTTAGTATTTAGATGATAAATGTCTGATTTGTATGTACTACTAGTACAACTTCGATAGTTTTAGGCTTATCGTAAGAATTTTATATTTTTCTTTCTTACTATCATTACTTAGTAAAACCCACACTTCTGTTGTTCTTTTACAAATAAAACATACTAACTGATATATATATATATATATATATATAAATAGTTTATTCTGATATTTTGCAAAGGGTTTAAAAAAATAAAGATAAATTACAAAAAAGTATACACAAAAGTTACAAATCAAGATAACATACATACAAAAGGAGCATC
>NW_013667687.1:76543-80725 GCF_000517525.1 Limulus polyphemus | reverse complement strand
ATGGGTATGTACGTGACTTTTATTATTTTTATATAGTAGCTTAGGTCATGCTGCATCGTATATCTATTTATATTAATTATAATATTGAAAAATTAACTCAAAATAGTTATATTTTTTAGGAAAGAAGTTGATCCACGATTATTAGGGTTAAGAGCTATCGAGTAGCGAGTGCAAGGTCTTTACATGAAGTAGGCTTACGACTTTGAACTGAAAGAGTTTGTGATTTTTATATTCTTTTGTATTTAAATTTGCAGTTTTAAGTTCAATAATTTAGTTCATAATAAAAATATGATTTAGTATTTATAAGGATAACTTTGTGTCATTTGTACGTATTACTAGTACCACTTTGATAGTTTTAGGCTTATCGTAAGAATTTTATAATTTCTTTCTTACTATCATTACATAGTAAGACCCACACTTCTGTTGTTTTTTTATAATCAAAACATACTAACTGATATATAAATATTTTATTCTGATATTTTGCAAAGGGTTTAAAATTTAAAGTTCAATTACATAAAAGTTTATACAATAGTTACAAATCAAGATAACATACATACAAAAGGAGCATCAATGTATGGATAAACAATATCAAATTTGTAAGTTATGCACTGAGAAGTATATGTACAGTTGTATGCAAATCATATTTAGATGCAAAAATAAAACGTAGTAAAAGCTACACTGAGATATTATATTCACATCAGTTTATATATCAAGAACATACAAACTGTACATTTGTTCACTATTCATGAATATGTACACTGAAGACTTTATACATGTTTATACAAATGCAAAAATAAGCTAAACACTGTTACCAAACAACTGTCTGAAGATGAATAATTCAAGTTGTATATTATTTAGTGAAATATTGTTTAGGTGTTCCCCTTGCTGGTGTGCAAATCTGTTTCTTCAGCAATTTTGGTAACAATGCTGAGAGAAAAAAAAAGTTGAAAAATCAAGGAGTCTGACGAGAAATGGGCTCTCCTCGGATGAAGTCCCCCAACAATCTGGGCTGCTCATCTTTGAGAACTTCCCATTTCCATTATGCACTACAGGCTAGAGGCTTTTCTTGTGTCTTCTTGCCTCTGGCCATTTTGTAAGTTGATGTAGTGCTGAACATGGGAAGATCAGTAACCTCAGATTGTTGGTGGTCATGAGGAGAGTCTTCTTCCCTTGAAGGTAAGTCAGGCTTCTCAAATAAAAGTGATCCAAGCAAAGCTGGTTCTTGCTCCTCTCCATTTTTATTTGTTGTGGCTTCTTCTTCAAATCAAGAAAGAGACTCTTCTTCAGAGGAAGAAGCAAAAAACAATTTCAGCGCTTCATCTAAAGAAAGATTTTTCTTTTTCCTAAGTGCTGAAATATCTTCCATCTAGGAGAATTAATATGTTGTTAATATTCAGTTGACATAATGAAAAGATAATACATATACATTTGAATTATTGAGCTTTAACTTTAAGAATACATTTAAAAATGGACATTTTGTTTGTATGTGTATGGACATAAGCAAAATCACCAAGTACAGTAAAAACTAATTCATATGATGTACAACTAATGAATATGATTTACATATTTATCATCAAAAGTAAGATATACACCATGGAAATTTACTAATTACATGTTATATAAAAAACATACTTCTTACTTTATGTGATATCTAAACAGGTGTTGAGAGATACTTAAATCTATCTCTTTATTCTTGATATCATCGAAACTAAAGAAATTATTATTCTGTGTAAAGAGCAGGTAGAACTAATACATACAAACAGTTTATACATAAAATTGTAAGTACTTTTGACATTATATTACTGAAAGATATCACTCCATGGTGATATATTTGTGTATAAACTAAAACTAAATAAAGTAAAACTAATTTCAATAAAGGTATCTTGTTTAATTATTTATCCTTAGCAACATTACATCTTTGAATATGTATAACTATTATGTATAAAAAAAAAGCACATCTTACCTTAGATGAAATTTGAAGTGCTCCAAATTAACAATTTCAACGATGATTTTGGTGAACACTTGCAAATTGCTGTGCATGTGTTCTGTTGGTAAATGAAGTTTTTATTCCTGCAAGAGTCTTTTATGTGATTTTGTGTTAAAACTTAGTGTACAAGTGACAACAATAAAGCCCATAAGTTGGTTGTGATACAGACTAAACACATTAGTCTCAATAATACAGGGGAATCTGTGACATTCTCACAGTTGGGGTGTCAATACACTGAAAAGCTCAAGTTTCAAATTCCAATATAAAAATTGCCTATAATGAGAGGAATGTGACCTAGACTAATCTTTTAAGTACTATGATGTGATTTTCTTTGTAATTTATGGTGTCTGTATCATTTGTTAATCTCTTGTAACAGGATGTATCATGTAACTAGGGTCAGGTGGTGTTATTCAAACCACCTGTACTGTAAGCTATTACCACTCACTAGTAGTGGCAATTAGTTTTGTCTGTGTAATGAAACAACATACAAGGACATATGTTGAAAGTTCAAAGACATAATTTTGAAGTATCAAAAAGCTTTCTTACTATCATATCTACAATAATGTTCAAATGTGCCTGTGCTGGGATGAATGAGAGTGATCCCCAACAAGAATGAGAGACTTTATGTCAAACGTACAAAAGTACGGCTGCAATGAAACATAAACTTGAAATAAAAATACAATTACGAAACAAAATTTAAATGTTTTTTTTTTATGTACATATATAAACATGAAATCCTATTTAAAAGTAAAAAATATTTGTTTATTGTTTAGGTTTACTTAGAAATATTATTTTCAGTCTTGTATATTACTTGAAACCATAAGGAGAGTACGTGATTATTAAAAAATTAAAAATAGACAAAATTTGCATTATATGGACAATAAAAAGTTTTTAGGGATTTTAAAATAATGTACTAATACATAAAAAGTAATAAGTTCAACTGGCTATAGACAGTGAAAAGCAGTAGAAGCTGAGACATTCTGAGTGTAAGCACTCAGCTTCGTACTCAATTTGATTGATTCTTTTATGATTTTCCATAAAGCAAATATGAAATTTTGAGCAGACTAAAGACACACCCTACCTTATTGAAAAATTGGTTCAAAAGTAAGAAATGGCATCCAAGCCTGTTAAAATGGCAGAGAAAGCCACTATGGGGACATTCTGAGCTTCCGATTGGTTGTTCTTGTTATACATAGAAGTTTATATAAGGGAGCGTTTCCAAAAATGGAAAGAGGTAGGTTGGTTGCCACTGTGTTTGATTTATTACATGAGCAATATCTTAGCAAATTGAAAAAAGGCTGTTATTTTATATTCTAGCTTGTCAATATCAGTAGTTTGAGTTTCTAATTCATAAGAAACTACAGACTTAATATTTTGATTCACAAATATATAATTTGAACCAGTGCTGCATTTAAAATACCACATGACACACAAAAATCAATGTTTATCTGTATTTTTTAATATTTGCTTTTATTAAAAAGAAACTGAGTAATATATAGTACTAAAATTTGAATTATAATCTAGTTTGATACCAAAGTTATTGACATAAATTCATGAAATAGTAGTTCAATAATATTTTGAATGTAAGTCAATAACGATAGGACACGGCCTTTCACCCGTGACTCTTCTAAAAAGAGTTAATGGATTGCCTTGAAATTTGGTATGTAAAGTAAGAATCCAATAGAGCACATCCATTGAAAATATGCAATACTTTGGATTCCCAAAATCTGAGATACAGAAGGTGGAAAATCAGTAAACTATAACTCCTATTAATAACACAGTGTGTCCTGCAGCAATTTTAAAGTATAGGTTTAAATTTGAAACATTGTACATTTATAATAAAGTTTTCTTCATTACCCATTCAAGCCATTTCCAAACTTTTAAAGAACAGGTTAAGCAAAATCTGTTAAAATGAAAATTAAGAGTTAAATTACAATTAACAGGAATATTTGGGTAATACTTGGGTTGTATTAGTAAATCTATCAATCTACCAACCTACATATTTACCTATGTTGGTGTATTTTGGTGACAGATTTTCTTGTAGGCAGATTTTGTTAAACAAGGCCGATGTCTGTAGGTTTACTTTCTTCTTAGAATTCTTCTCAAGAAGTCGATAAGCCGTCTTAACGTTGTTAGAACAACGTGTAAGAGTTGTAGTTAGTGATGAGTTGGCCAACTCATCACTAACTACAACT
>NW_013667687.1:47524-76135 GCF_000517525.1 Limulus polyphemus | reverse complement strand
AGTTGTAGTTAGTGATGAGTTGGCCAACTCATCACTAACTACAACTCTTACACGTTGTTCTAACAACGTTAAGACGGCTTATCGACTTCTTGAGAAGAATTCTAAGAAGAAAGTAAACCTACAGACATCGGTCTTGTTTAACAAAATATTTACCTATCTAAACATAAATGTATAACAATAGGAAACCTTTACTTACTCCATACTCAGGCTTGAAAAACCCCATCTTCTCCCACCAGGAGTACCAAGCAGCCTCAACATATTTTGGACTGTAAGTTTCAGGCATTGTACCAGACACATCTGAAAACACCATTATTACTTTTATGTATTTAAATATAACATTTTAACACACATACAAATATCTTTTGTTAAATAAAAGTAAAAAAACATTTCAACCAAGGCTGGGATGATGCATTAAAAAATAATCTACAAATATACAAGTACTGGATGCAATTGTATGAAAATTTGAGATGAACAAAGCCATACTGGGCTTTCTGCTGTGTCCATCACGGGGAATCGAACCCTGGATTTTTGCATTTTTGTGAATCAACATTAAAGTTTTTGACAAAGTTTAGTTCCACTATTTACAGAACAATACAAAGTTCTATGGATACAAGTTTTGACATGTTCTTCGGTTATTTTATAAATAGAATTATTAAATCTTTCTGCTTCAACTGCACTAATATACCAAACTTTATCATTAGTGTAAAAACTAGTCATTTAGATAGAGAGCTAACTAAAAAGATACTCAACATAACTTACAAATTAAACAAAGTATGCAAAAGTAGCCACAATAAAACAGAATTACAGATTTAATATATTTTTATTGAAAAATAAAACTTTACACTAACTAGTAGGTTTGAGAATTTTAAGATTTCAACTGCAGTTGCTGTCCATTAATATTCCTAAACCTACTATGTTGTCCTTTAACATTATGTTACCCTGCCTGAAGTTCCAATTATTTCAGAGCTGACCAGATAATGTGAAACTGAAATTTGGTTCTAGGCCATAACAACTGCATTTTTAGTTATACAGTTGAGTTAACAATGATGATACAGTGCCCTAAGTGCAAAAAGAACTTATCATTTCTAATAGTGGGCATTTTTATGCTCAATATCCAAATACATTTTACCAACCAGCATGTGATTGTTGTATCAGAATGTTTTCAGTAAGAGATGACATTTCACTTTCAACCTGTTATTAATATGCTGAAACAAAATACAAAGAATGCTTCATTACACTACTTTTGGAAATCATGTCAAGAGCACAACCAGCAATATAAGGTAGATGATCCCCCCCCCTCAAAACTGGACTTTTTTTTAGCTACACAAAGAATTTAATTGATTTACATAAAAGTCAAGGGTTTACTTAAAAAACACAGAAGATAATGGATCTTTTAGACTCTTTAGAATTTTAGAGTGGTCTTTGATATCACCACACGCACACTGGCTATGCCCTGCATGTGAAAACTGGTTATATTTAATTGGTATATCACAAGTAAACAGACAATGGATAACTTAAAAGTTTAAAGCCAAAAGACTGCTGCTGGTTCAAGAAAAGTGGGAAATTGTGTAATAATAATAAAAAGTGAAAAATCAATTTCAAGAATATAAATCCTTCACTTTTTCTAGTTATTTGTTTTCTAACAATTCATAAGTACTTAAAGAACAAAACAGTGCCAAACTTGCAATATATTTATTTATAACTGAAATATATACAAAGTTTCTGACCTGAAGAATACAAATACTGGACCACTTGTATACAGGATGTGTTATCAAATCATCTAAATAGTTGCTGGTAGAGTATTCAAAAATAAAAGCATAAAACTAGGTATCAAGTGTTATTAGAAACATAAGCATGAATATTGAATAAGCAATAAATTAAAATGCCCTATATTTTTAATTTACACATCTTCATTACTTGAATAGAAAATACTTAATCCTTTGATATATATGTGATGAGTTGCCTTATCTCTCTCACTCTGGTCAGCAGTTCAAAATTAGGTATGGTAGTTGATATCTTTAGTGAATTTGAAATTACTCAAATAAATTGCTAAGCTTCAGCTACATACAAATTGAACTGACACATGACACACTAGCTAGTACTTGTCAGGCAGGAGTGAAATTCTGCTGGTACTCAAAGGAGCACCAGAACATATTTATTAAGGTGGTACTAGTATGCATATGCATTCCATTCTTCTGTCAGAAAGCATTTATTCATTGACACTCAAACTGTTGTTTTTTATGCTTAAACATAAGACTTCTTTTTCTTTTTCAAAAACAAGTCCATTTCACCAAGCTGAGTATCTCTACTTTTTTTTGTGAGAATTTTACCCCTGATCTCATGGCATATTACTCATGCCTTCTGCTTGTGAGGGTTATGGCCTAGTGGTCACTGGTTAAACAACTAGCCACACTGTTTGTGATTACCTTGCTTGGACTAAACAACATCGTAGCTTTAACTTAATATATTTCTTACTAAGGGAGTGGCTTGAGGAGCTCTAGCCATTTCCTTAACCATAAACTTTTAAAATTTGTGCAAGAAATATATACTACAAAAAAGTTATATTTAGATGGTTAAATACTTCTCTCTAATCTGAAATACTTTAAAAAATAAGAAATACAAGTTAACATTTTCCTAAATTGAAAATATAATTCCAATAGCTATTATTCAACTGCCAGGGTTTCTTCCTTTGCCCATCTAAGCGTTGATCTTATTTTTTCTTGCTTACTCCAGTACACCTCTTAATTGCCATTAGCAATATTTGTCTCGTGACACTCTCCACCTGACAGTGCACCCTCTATACTGGTACTATATGAAAGCACCTCATTCACATAATGTTACCACTTTTTTTTAGACTGACTTAATCCTCAATCTCTAACACTGGCTCTTAGTGGGGAGGAAGGGTGGGAGAGTGTGTGACAAGGGGTAATTATTATTGTAAATACATTTTTAATTTACATATCTCTGCATAGATCATGGGTGTGTCAATAGAAGACTGGCGCTCTAGTGGGGGAACCACACTACATCCAGAACGGGTATGCTCTTCACCCTGAACTTAATTTCTGTATCATGGGTGGAATTGTACACGAGTGATCATCACTATAGGCCAGCTCCAACAAGATAGCCAATGTCAATGCACCCTCTATCCTGATACTGTATAACTTTTTGAGATTGACTCAATCCTCAGTCTCTAACACCAGCTGCTATCTCACGGTTCAAATTAAGGGGGTTTAGTCCCTATATCTCACGTTGGTGGCTAGAGCAATTGGTCTGCAACATTATATACATGAGTGGATCCTAACCTGTAGCCAACAGAAATCACGTCAAGAAAGTAAACAACACTGTAATGGACAAACCTTCTCCTCCACCTGAAGAAGCCCAAAGGGAACACCATATCAATTATGCCTTACTCAACCAAAGGAAACAGAATTCATCCGGTCTGGAATTGCGAACATTCGTCCTCACTCCCCAACTTTGTGGACAAGGTACATTCCACTTGCCCCTGGAATTATGGGGAGGACGTGGAACAACTGTGCTCAATAAGGACCCAGGATGGAACCAGTCTGCATTCAGAATTATGAGGAGATAGTGGACCCTCTTCCATAAACAATGTACAGAATCTATATTGATCAAACAGAAAGGCTATGCACACCCCAACCGGATAGCGGAGTGTCAAATCTGAACAAGTATTACGCGTAGGCTCCCATGTAGACTGGTGCCACTCCTACTGACATCTGGAAAAAATATCCAAAGACCTGGGTAGGAGGGCCCCCAACTTCACCCTCTTCTCCAAGAGTGGAGGAAGTTACTAACACTCATTAGGAAAAGCCTCTGTCCCCAACCCCAGTAACTAGAAACTGGGTGTAGTAAGGACTCCCTAGCTCCAGTAGTAGAATCTGGGGGATAATGTGCACTGGGGAGTCCTGAGAAATAATGCTCTGGAAACAATGCAATAGATGAACCAAGTTCCCTAAATTTTTAAAAGCAAACCAACCCCAATTTATTTAATCTGATAATTGGCAGGGATGCACATAGTCCATGGGTGGCAGTCCAGCATGGTACTGAATACCATCTGGTCAGCTCCTAGGTGGTCTTATGGAACACCTCATTTCTAGATCCTTTTTCAACCTGGATAAAGTATATTGAAATAGAGATTGCTAGTGCAGAATTAGTTTGATAAAACCACACCTGCCTGGGCAACACTTGCCACAAAGTGGGATCCTGTGAAAATGAGGTAAGGACCCTGAAAGGTAAAGAAGAGACAAGCGTAGCAATGAAAATACCCCTCTGTATAATCTAGCAGAAGTGGTTAAGATAGTTACAGAGGGTGGTCAAATACCCTCAGGTGAAGATACTGCCAGATAAAAGTTTTGGGGAAGGTCCACATACCAGCCCACATGTCCTCCAGCAGGCAATTTAAACAGGCTGCTAAGGACATAGAAATGTGACTAATCTGATTAGACATGACTTGCAGAAGATTCTTTACCCTCAAAGAGAGCCCAAAATAAGCAATATGGAACAATTTCATACCCACCTTGTCAATGGGGGTGAATTCTGGGAAACCGAATGATCCCAATGAATAAAATGTCATTGCCTACCCACTCTAAAAGCATTAGTGTGGGCAACAAAACCTTCAAGACCCCTCACTGAACAGAACAAATAAACGAAAACCTGATTGGTCAGAGAAGCGAGAAATAGTGATCAGATGAACTGATGAAAAGGATTTATCCCCTTCTGTAGCTGACAGTGTAGTTGGGAAGAAGAACTGGTCTGAGGACGTAGGTACAACGACAAAGCATTCTATGGACAATCTGACAAACCACTTTAACCGACGATGTCGTTAGGTTAGCAGCCATGAAAAATAAACCTTCTGGTAACAGTGATACATGACATATGATAAGGTTACAAATGGGTGTTGAGAAAGGGCATGTAATGTAATCTTAATATACCAATTAGGTAACTAGAATGATTGTTTGGGACAAAGGACCCAAAGCAACTTGAGAAAGCCCGAGAGTACTGGGAACTCAAAGAAGTTTTGTCTTGTGTATCTATCAGTAGTCAACAAGGCCACCACATACAGGATGATTGTGGAAGATGCAAAACCCTTGCCAAAGAGTCAGGTCAAAAAACAAGTTATGGTTGGCACATTTGAGGAAAGTGGGTACAACCTCCTTTCAATACACCATTGCTAAAATGTGTACCATTTCTGTTAAAAAATATCCATCGTGGGACTAAGCAAAGCCTGAGACAGATAAATGGCACCCATAGAAATCAAACCCTGATGCTGTACAAATAACTGCATAACCTCCATGCCTGAAGCATGAGTTTCTGGATAGCTGAATGTACCTTGTCAGATCGTGGTTGTCTCCACAGAGATGGTAAAAGAAGAAGTAGAAGATGTGGCCATTCCCTAAGGTACTGTAGAAGCAAAAAACAGGGTGTAGCTGCCAATCCGGTGCTATCAACCAGACCTAACAATGGATCGGAGCAAATCATAGTGAGTACCTTGGGTAACATATGAATTGGAAGGAATTCCTAAAGTGTTAATCCCATCCTGTCCAAAGCCAGAAGATAAGGTACTGAAGACCAAATTGCAAGTGTGGGATATGGCAAGCTAATAGGATGATATGATAGGAGTGGCCCCAATAAAGGAGATCCAAGGTTTGAAAACAAGGAGCCCTGAACCAAGTGCACTTTGATGGGACAAGCAAGATATCACTGTGGAATTGTCGGTGTGAAGCCTGAAGATGTTCTCTTTAATAGGCTCACACCATAAGGCATCGCCATTTGAAGAGCAAGATGGACTAAAACTTTGTGTAGGTAAGCCTCGTTGTTTGTGTGTAGACCATAGAATACCTTACTGTTGAGATATGCAGTCCATCTCTGAAGTGAGGGGTTTGTAAAGATATGGATTTCTAGACAAGGCGGTGGCAGAGGAACCCATATCTTAGTATTGTCCTGACTTAACCACCCCTTGAGAACAAAGAAAGATCTGATGTTTATGATCCCTTGGTTGCATAAAGTACATTGAAAGAATCTCTTGTATGTTCATCCCAAAGGCATTTGAGTGATGCCCTCATTCTCAAAAAAGAAAGAACCATCTGTACCACAGGAGAGGGAGGGGGGAGTAAGAGTCGAGCTTCCTGTTCCATAGCATGGAGCTGATAGCAGTCGGGTGAGCCAGAATAAGGTATATGATGAAAAAAAATACCCAGACTGACGACATATTGAGTTGGAACACAAACAGATGTCTCAGCTCAGAAAATGAAGCCTGCATTGGTTGTTCTGAAAGTAGAATCCAGGTTTGACATTCGGACACTTGACCAGATGGTGCCAGCAGTAACCAGTCATCCATTGAATGATGTGTGCACAGAGCTAGGGAATGAGGGGTGACAAAAAAAAAACTATTATGAACTGGCAGAACCCACATGGTGCAGAAGCTAGTCAGAAGGTAAGAACCCTGAACTACAGTACCCAACCCTTGTGCGCAAAAAAATGCCACTATAGCATTGTCAAACTTTGACATCAACAATCCTAATAAAAAAAAAGCTAACTCAGAGTTAGGAATATGTCATTTGTGAACCTTGAAAAATCTAGGCATTGACACAGAGGAGAAAAATTAATGACTGAACACCCATCTCTAATCTCTTAAACCTGACAACTAATGAGAATAAATCCTGGAAGAACTAACATGACAGTCTCTCTCTACCCCTAGACCAACCAAACTGTGATAACCATACATCTAAATTTCAAAATTCAGGGATCTGGAGAAGACAGAAACCTTACAGGTTGGGTGGATAATGGTGTTGAAGATGTGAACTGTATGACTAATCCTAACTCAAAGACCTCTAGTACCCATGGATCCAAGGACAAGGTTACCCCATATCCAGAAATTCTTGAAGCCTAGCCCCAGAGATCTTGAAGGCATACAATAATCCTTGACACCACCAGCAGCATTCCAACTGAGATGTGGAACCCCTGGATATGGACAATGTATTCTGTACTGAGGGACTGATGTCGGGAGTTGGGATCCTCAAAAAGGGGAAGAACTATGCCCCCCTGTAGGCACCAATAAAAGTTGAGGTGCCAATGACAATAGGGATAAATGTAGAAGCCGATAATTGAACCAATGACATGCTAATAATGGTTCCTACTCATCAGTAATGAAGTTGGAGATCCTGAGAGTCTTCCAACAAGGTTCAGTGTCGGGAAAACAACATGTTGGATGTTAAGAGTCATAAGTCCGTAGAAATACCTCTGTCCCTCCAGGGGACATTGATCTATTCAGGTGAACTACCAACTCCACCTTAGAACCCCTAATTTTGAGGAGCAAATGTAGTATTTGAATTGAAATCATGTAGTTCCGACAACCGTGGCGGTTAAAAGCTAGCTGTCCCATCTCGTAACTGAGCAGCAAACCTCACTACATGAATCACAATGTCTGTGGATGGAGAGGAAACTAAATATTCATCTTCATATCTTACAGCCATCAAGTAAGTGCAGGCTGAAAAGCCACTGGGGAAAGACCCAAAACTTCACACTCAATGTACCAACTGAAGAAAACAAGTCAGAAGCAACTGATCCCAAAGCGACTTCCTGTTTGATGTCTTGAACAACAAGTCAAGTAAGTTTGTTGTGTTACAGCAAAACAACGTTGGGCCAACTGCTTTTTCCCTGATAGGGAATTGAACCCCAAACTTCAGCATTTTTATACAAAATGCAACTAGATGACACTAATAATGCTCAAAGTATCTCCAACAATCATAGAACCAATATGGAGAAACCTGTTAGCGAGTGCTTTGTCTGGAAAAGTGATAACATTATGTGAATGAGGTGCTTTTATACAGAACCAGGAAAGAGAGCACACTGACGTAGGTGGAAAGTGTCACGAGACAAATATTACCAAGGGCAATTAATTGGGGTATCAAAGACTGAAGCAAGTCAGAAAAATCACACTAATGCTTAGATGGGCAAAGGAAGAAACCCTGGCAGCATGTAATAGCTATACGTGGGAGTGGAGTATGTATGTTTTGAAATTTCTTTTGCTCAGTAATCAACATAATATATAAGGAATTTACAGCTTTGTTTCAATCTTTCAACTGCACATACTCTCTTGTTTCTTGTTTGCTTCTTGTTTTGCATATTTCTATAGCTGTACCTACAGTACAAATAATTTCGATTTTCAGTAAAAATTATTTTGAAGTACATTTTATAATAATAGTCAATCATTTACAAGAAAAATGCTGTAGTTTTTTGTGTCTAAAGTACAAAAGTTCACTGAGAGTAATTATTACAAAAATATTTTGTATCCTGGAATTTCTCACCAAAAATAAAAAGTATACTCAATTTTGTTCTAAATACTGCTCAAAAAATGACAAATTGTGCTCAAAACATATTATTGTAATGTGTTCTGTTGCTGTACAAGTTATTTTGGATTATTTGGTGAAAATAATTCAAAGCTGAATACACATAATAATAATGAATTATTTCACAAGTAACTGTTTGCAACAGCCACATTCACATTCATATATAACTTTTCAAATAAACCACAAAATTGGTGTATGCCTAACTTTAAACACAACATTTCAACAGAAATTCCAAGGCTAATAGTATATTTCCCTAAGTAACTTAGCTCAAATCAATAAACAATCATGCCAACTCACCAAGTAATTAAACAGCAGAAGATACAAGATAACTCTTACTTGAAACACCTATTTTGTTGTGGTTTATTTTCTTTGTGTAGCTAGCTAGCTGTCTGACTAATCCTTTCAGTTCTTCTAGACACTTTTCAGGGGAAGCTAATGTTTCAATTGTACTTGACCTGATGATCCTGCAACTTTACTGGATTCAAGTTCCATCACCAACTGGACAGTTTTCTTTAAAGAGGTACTCTTGCTTTAACCTAATTCTTATACCCTTGTCTGTTATGGCATCTATAAATTGGTTATGTTCCAAAGAGTGTTGTTTCACATAGAGCATTCGGGCAAGATAATTGAGCAAGTCTTTTCAAATCTTCTGCAAATTTAGGTAAGGTCTCTTCTTTCCTCTGCACCCTGTTCTATAATTTTGCTCTCGATACATTTTTTCTAGTGTGCCACTCCAAACAACTATCAGGTTACCAATGCCTGATAGTAGTTATGACTCTCAACGGAAAATTACTGAATGTCACTAAAGATGGTCCTGTTAAAAGGGTAGCAAGATGAATAACTTGTTGTTCACTATTCTACCCTTTCACTCTCAAAATTATGTAGAACCGATCCAGGTATACCTCTTGTAGTACCTTTCCATCATAGCTCATTTGATTCTTGTTTGGCTGATATTGAGCTGGCCACCTAAATTCTATAGCTTAATTTGGTTGTGACATGGTTGGAGTAGTATATAAAGATCATGCAGTCACAGATAGCACAGCAGTAGTGATAACAGGTGTAGACCAAATAAGTTTTCCTATTCCATATTTTATAATAAATGATGTTTTAGATTGGAATTCTTGTGTAGATACAGAAAGAAGTGTGGCTGGTTTGATCTTTGAATTTACCATTTCATTTTGCAAGTGTTTTAATCTGTCATAAAGTCATTTTCTGATCTTGCTCATATCTTTCTGTACTTGTTATTGTAATCTCTTTATATATCTCCAACAGCCTTTTTGATCTTGTCTTCAAATGTTCTAAATTCTTCTTTAAATATTATGTCTTTTTCTTGTAGCTCTTCTCTTAAACTCCATCTTTTATCTTTTTATCATATTTCAATTTTCAATAAAGTTCTTCTAATTTTTCATAAATTTCACCTTATTTCAATTTTTTTTTCCATTATTCTAATTTTCTCTCTTTTAGTTGTTTTATTACCTCTAATAGTTTCAACCTCACTTCAGGATATGGTTGTAATCTTAAAACATAGTCAAAGTTATATTTATCACAAAATAATCCTGTTTCTGACCCCAATGTTGTAACATGTTTTATCATTGGGCAAGTTCTTTTGGATTACTTGGTAAAAAAATATTGGCAAGTCTAGTCCACATAATGATAATAAATCATTTTTTTCAAACATGTTTAGTACAGGTATGTTTCCTTGTATGCTGTAGGCCTAATTTCATAAATAACTTTTCCACATAAACTCAGACTAATGGTACACACACCTAACAACAAAAAAAAACTAACTTACCAAGTAACTGAATAGCAAAATAGAATTGATAACTTTCACTTCTAACACAACTTTTTTTTTACATTAACCTGGCTCAATCATCACTGATTATTTACATATCACACACAAAGATTCTTAATTTTTAACTTTCATGGACATTCTAGACCTTAACACCATGCACCCTCTAGCAAATACCTAAACACTGAAAATATAGCTAACAACAATATTAACACTTAAATGTACATAGCAATTACTATTACAATCTTACATGATTTTTAATATAGCAATTACTTGTCTAGATTACATTGTTTTCCTTATCTTCAAGTCATAATCCAATCTCCAACAACACCTTAGAATTATGGAACTGTAGTATGTCAGACTAAACTGATTTCTGCTAAGAGTATTATAATGAGAAGATGGACAGGATAAATCATGAAGTGATACTGATTTTCTCCTAAACTGACCAAGTTTGAGCAAGAAAGAGAGAATGAAAATAAATGTACAAAAACACAATGAAATAATCTTTATTCAAACTTACAAACACAATCCAAATACTGAGTGTACAGGATAAAATACTAGATTTGTACTATAAAGTTATTTCTTAACTCTACAAAGAACTAAGCAACATTTTTTATCAAACTTTAGGAGAGTATCCCTATTTCCAGAGATTTAAATTTCACTTACTAAACTGATGGCTTGAATTTGTAAGAAAGAGCTAATTGAGAGATCATAGCTTTATGTACAAAATACTATAATATTGTCCTTCCAAGATACAAATGCCACCTGTGTCACTGATGGCCAGTCCCATTGAACAGTAAGGAAGGTTGTAACCTCGAGATATCATCTGTCACACCAGTGAAAGATCCTGCTGTTGTTTATATTATTGCACAGCATGTAGAATTTCAGCAAAACTGCCAATGAGCACATTAGCTATTACCTCCAGAGAGTAAAAAAGGAATAAAGCCAACAATAACATTTTCCTTACCTGAAATTGTATTTCTAATAGATACTTATCTCTGCAAACAGTTTAGCTATCTTCCTCAGCTCTTCTGCACATTTTACCAAAGAGATTTGCATGCCACTATCTTTGTGAAAACTCCCACCTAATTTAACATAAACTTGCACCACTGCATGATGATGCCTTCATGAAGTAAAAGCCCTTCACTAATAGGAGGGCAACACACCTCCATGCACACTAACTCCCCCTATACATGTTCACTCATGAATCTTCATTCTTCTCCTTGGCACTATATTGCCCAGATGTGTTTAAATTTCTCTAATGTGTTCAACTTTAACTTTCATTTTCTTTAGCTTTTATTTCAAAAGCTTCGATATTTTATCATGACTTCTCAAATTATGATGCTTTATACTTAGTCCAGAGTGTGTAACATTGTTCATGTTTAGGACATATTTCTGCTGTGAATTACACAAAGCTGTTCAACATAATAGATTAAATAGTTTTCCCATACTCAGAGAGGGTCCTAATACAACTGTAAAGAAATAAACTAAATAAACTCTTATTAGCTTTGGCTGTAAGAATAAATATTGTGTAATTGTCTATTACAATGAGCAGTCATTCTAGAAAGAAAAAATGATAATTGGGATTTATTTCATATTATTTGTTACACGGTGATTACAAGGTTGGTAAAATTGACCAAGGCCTCATATAGTTAAGTGTTAGGATAGAGAAAACAACAAATAAAATATAAAGTTAAAACAAAACATTTTTGACATTCATTTAAGACATTCTTGAAGTTATGCATATGAACTCTGAAAAAAGTATTTTCATTCATAACACTAATATAATCTTGCACTTGGACTAACTCAGCAAAAACTTCACAAACTTAGAGACAGATCTTTAATAAAATTAATTATAAAATCTGACTTTTTGTGTACGAGAGACTTGTAATGTATACTAAAAATCTGACAAATTTCTTGAAGATACACTTACTAAATTCAGAGTTACAGTATGTATAGCTTCATGGTAACAAAAATCAACCACAAACAACTTCTAATCATAAATTAACATTAAAAAATCAACAAATGATCTTTTGAAAATAATATATTTTATTTTTATTATCTGAGAAAATCCACTGATGTTGATAGTTTAAGAAATATATATGTTATTTTTTATTAACTAATTTTATATGTCGCATATTCATTTTACCCTTTTTATGACTTGTTACAAACGAAACATTTGTGAGTTATGCCCCATAACAATTACACTATAGGAAAGACTGAAAAAACTTGATGTTAATGCTTGCCTCAAGCTATGTTTGTTTTGCTTTCATTTTATGATTAATGTGTTTTATTTGTTACATAACATGATTTCAATGGTCTCTATAAAATTAATCTGAAATATTGCGGTTAAATGGTGCAAAAATTTTATAAATGTTCTGCATCTGATTAGACAGTAAAAATCCACTTTATAATTATGTATCCAGCAGCAGTGTTATAAATTTCACTTGAAAGTTTATAACTACTGGCCTTGTATAGTTTTGTGCCAAATTAATACAATTTCATACTGAAGGATTACTTGCTTGTCTTAAAAGTTAGAAGACAGATGAGTTATGTCAATACAACAGACCTATGTAACTAATAAGATAAATTGTGGATTTCATATAAGTTTATGAAACTTCAGGTACATGGAAGATAATGTTTTATAAATATGTGTGAGACAATACATCTTTAAAACCATGCATTTTTCACTTCTTTAAATTGCTTGCAAAAACTAAAATTATTATATTGCACACCAAACATATAATTTCATAGGCAAATATACTTATCTGCAATTGCAGAATCACAGGAGGACTGGAATTATAAGCTACAAACATAACCAGTGTTACTTAAGTTAAAACTGTTTTAGTAAAAAAAAAAACTAGAGCAAGTAAATATTCATTATTCTTTATTGGCTCAATAAAAAGTTGATTGCTGAATAATTATTCTTCAGCAATTACTAGACACAGAGTAATAATAGTTAATATGCAAAAACATTAAATCATTAACATACATAAGCTTAAAGTCCTGTTAAATTATAACTAGCCAGCTCGAAAGCACTTGAAAAGGAAAAGTCTCGCTTTCATCATGTGGTACTTAAATCTTTCAGCATGGGTTTGGTCCCTCCGACCGACCTTGTAACCATTTTTTTCTACTTCTTATAGTTTTCATGCTGTAACTTTAACATTAGTAAAATTTGGCAGATTATATCTTTTAAACAGTCCAAGGATTTCATACATAAAATATCAGATTTTTTTCTATCAAGTCTTAAGGTTTGTTAAGCAATATTTTACTCATGCCTTTTTTCTTTTTGCATGATGCCTATCCAACATGCAAAGTAATTTTCATTTTAAGATTAAAAATACTTTTATGCACCAGAAAATTTTCAAATTTCACATGTGAAATCTTTATAGCATCCAGATAGTTATCAAATGTTTCTAAAGAAAAAACTTTATATCTGTTATTTTCACTAACGAATATCTGTACGGGTTTAGTTGATTCACCCAATCTCATAACACCATAAAAAAAAATAGGAAATAAATATAAATTATGCCTTTTTCATTCTAGAATGAACACAAATTATAACATGAAATCATGTATGTTTAGACTAAATAGCTTAAATCTCATAATATTATACCTTTATATATATTTATTATTTTTATTATATTGAACTTTCAGCTATACCTAGCTAACAATACAGAAGTCACAATGACACAGCACACATGCACTCACATTACCAAATCCAATAATATCAAACTGACCTTTGTTCTTTACAAATGACTTGTCATTGCTGTATTTTAGTGGACTAGTATTTTATAAAATACAGTCACATTTCAATTATTATACATTTTATATGTCTTTAGATTATTATTATTTACAAATAAGGTCTTAAACTTATTTTTCTTAAAACACAGAACAGTAAATAAAGAAGTATAGCAAACAATTATCTCTTCTAGTTACAACCTTTGTACTCATTATTCACTGCTTGCTGTAGGTTGTTAAGCCTTATAAAATTTCACACGTGGAGGATGTGAAACAAAATAATTCTTTTTAGGTTTGTTTATACATTTCAAATAATGAAAAAATCATATTACTACTCGGGTACCGCAGAATTCCACTATAATTTATGAAGCTTAGTAATTAAGCAGTATTTGGGTTTTAAAAAAATATGAAATTTTGAGGAGACTAAAGACTCACCAGATCGAGGAATTGCATTGAAAGAACAAGGTAACTTCGTAATACTTGAAAATGGCTGAGAAAGCCCCTAGAGGAACATTATGAGCTTTCGATTGGTTATTCACGTCATATACAGAAGTAAGTGGATATAGGGGAGCATTTCCCAAAATGGAAAGAGGTGAGTGGGGCCACTGTACTTGATTCAGTACATGAGTGATATCTCAGCAAATAGAAAGGATAGGAAGTTCTTATTTTATATTCTAGCTTGTTAATATTGGTAATTTGAGTTCCTTATTTGTACATAGCTATAAACTTTGTATTTTGGCATCACAAACGTCTAATTTGAACCAGTGCTGCATTCATCATACCACATGACACACAAAAATCGATGTTCAGGTGTGTTTTTTAATATTTACTTTTAAACTAAGAAATTAAATAATATATAATACTAAAAGTTGAATTACAATCTACAATTTGATATCAAAGTTTTTGACATAAAATAAAATAGTAGTTCAATAAAATTTTGAATGCGAGTCAACATACGAGATGACGTGGCCTTTGATCTCTGACCCATCTGGAAAGGGTTAAACTATTCCTTTAATTTGTTTGATTTACTGATATTTCAGGATACATGTGTTTCCATGGTTTCTTCCAGCCTGTACTGTATAGTGTAAATGTATTAATAATTTTAACCCTAATGTGCTCAGGTGTGCATTCCACAATCTTTTACAAAGTGCCACTCAATATGTTGTTATATATTTGATGATTTAGTGACATTTCATAGCAGAAGAGAATAAATACTAGATACAATACACAGAAATACTGAAAAAACTGTAGATACACATTTCAAAGGTCCTAGGGGTTATGCAAATACAATGCACAAGCTGTATGATAGACAAAAATATTATTCTTCACATGAACATCACTTTACACTTTGACATCTCAGAATCTGTGTCAAACTGATATTGTAAATTCAGATATATCTCGAGTGAAAACACTTTTTAATACATTTGACTTTTTATATACAACAGACTTCTACTTTTTACTAAAAGTTTGCCAAACAGTAAACATGATTTTCTGTAGGATCAGAATTAATTTTGTTCACTAAATTATGTATTATCCAATGCACACATTCTGACACGAGTCATCATTAGTTTCATCACATGAAATATATGGACAATTATTTTTAATTTAGTAATAGTGCACTAAAGTCAGATATCCAATTTCTCTGTAACCATACTCTTTTCTTTATCAACAATTGTTTTTAACAAATAATTAGTTCACTTAGTAATAAATATCACAGTTTTCCATGATAATTCCATCCTTGTTTCTCAGTCTTACTGATTCTGATTGGTTATGCAGCAGCCCTTACTTTACTGATAATTATGGTGAAAATGTTTTAAAGGTTACATAAAATACAAACCTAAGAATGTTATGCTCAGTATTTCTGTGATTTAGTATCAATGTCACTAAGTAATGTTACTTTAGTGACAAAAATTCAGTAGTTTTGGTAGTTTTGTGACAAGATAACATTTTCCGACACTGAAAATGTATTTCCAATAAACTCTAACATCCTCTCACATAACAGCTTTTTCTGACTTGTACTGCCCTCTATATGCAAAAATGTTTTCTCGCCACTAGCCTTGACATTCCCACCTACCCTCAAATGTTTTCATGTAAGGCAGCTGCACAACAGCATTGCAAATGAACATGCGACAACCCTCCACCAATAGGAGTGCAACACAACTCCTTGTACAACTTACTCCCTCAATGCAGCATAGCAATTGAGCAACATAAAAAGAAACAGACAAAGGAAGTGGAGAGGAAGAGTGGGAAGTGTGAGAAGAGGTAAGAATCTACCAGAAATACATTTTCCCTGTATGAAAATATTAACTTCCAATACAATATCTTACCTCCAACATATCAGTTAGAATCCCACTTCAACCTGGTGGAGGGATTGGTGTAACATTACCTAGATGATCCCTCTTCAGAAAGCATCAAAGGAAGCCCATAGGGCATATGAAAAATACATATGCAGAACACACCTGTGGGAGACTGCACCACTTATGCGGCAGGTCTACTCTTCACACATGAAATTGGTGCGCCACAATAAGGGTGGAATCACAGTAGAAACCCCATAAATTAAATGAAGGAACTCATGGTGTAGAGTAGCTGGGGTGAAGCAGACCATAATGTGGAGTTCTACCTCAACCAATACCAACAGTACTGTGATATAAATACCTGGTTTATGGTAGGGTTCTCTACATTCACCTCATACACAAGAACAGGAAGGGAAGAAGACCTTCCATTCCAAGGTCCCACACCATCATGTGGGCATATCCAACAATCAACACTGGTACCCACTGGGAATTGAAATCCAAATGACAGTAGGAAGACAGACACGAATGTGGCAGTTCAACTCCAGTTCAGAATCAGGCAACATTGGGAATGAATCATCCAATCCACAGTAGGAGGAGGGTACCTGAACCACTCACTTATGAGGACTTATGTGGCTGGTCCAGCTCCAAACAACACCAGTACTCCCTAGGAACCAACATCTGGGCAACAGTAGGAAGGAGGGTGCCTAGCCAGAGGCATGAACTGCATTGTGATGGAAATCATCCAGTCCATAACAAGGCAGCATCTAGAAAGAACATCAGGTCTGCAGTAGAAGGAGTGTCTATATACCATCTACAATGGCAGAACACCCCATCCTACTCTCAACTGAGTGGAATTAAGCACACTCAGAAGGAAACCTCAGTGGTCCACCATCCCAACAGCTAGGAGCTAGTAAGTGGTAAGGATTCCCATACTCCACTGGAAGGAAAGAGGGACTGCAATGAAGAGTCTGGAGGAATACAACACTGGAGACAATACAAGGGGTGACTGTAAAATATTTTATTGAAAAGCAAACCATTCCTGATACAGCCAAACCAAGAAGTGGCATAGATGGGCAGCAGTCCCCTTCTCCTTTACTCATCTCAACATTGGGTATCTTTAACCTGAAGTGCAGGTTGAAGAATAAGTATAGCTGGTCAGGCAATGCTCACTACTGAGTGGGATCCTTATATGCAATAACGGCCCCTGTAAAAAAAAATAGTATAAAAAGAGCATCTACCCACCCATAGAGAAACCATGGAACTGAAGATGGCAATGGGAAGAAGACAGTAACCTGTAGAGCAGGAAACAACCAGATGATAAAGATAACTTGAGATAAATGTATGAGGAGTGGTCTACATGCCAGCACGAACTATATCTTCTAAAGGATGACAGAATCTGGCAGACAGAGACATGGTAAAGTGATGGATTTGATGGGAGGAGACTTGGAATAGACAACTATAATCATGAAAAAGGGAAGAATAAGCTAGACAAATCAGCTGGCAAATCCAACCCGAATGGGTAACAGGAAAAATATCATGGGAAACGGAAGGGTACCAATGAATAAAGAAATGGGAATTGAAACCACAGAAGGGAGCAATGTGAGTCAAGTAACAGCAGAGAGCCCAGACAGGACATAAGAGGTGATCTGGATCAGAAGTGGGATAAAGGTGAGAAATGGAAGGGAAGGAAATGGGAATTAAGGCAAATTCTCCCTTACATGCAGCCAAAGTTTTGGGCAAGAAAGACCGATCTGACTAGAGGATGACATAGGACCGGTGATATAATATGCAAGAGTCTTCAAGAGCTGACAAATCTGAACACAAAAAAATTCATACGTCAAGAGAAGGAAGAAAACTGTTTTTAACCCTATCACAGTTGGCTCATGCAATTTGCAAAAATCGAGTTACGTATTGTACAACAATACATGCAGTAACTCTTGAATAAAGAAATGGGAATTGGAACCACGGAAGGGAGCAATGTGAGTCATGTAACAGCAGAGAGCCCAGACAGAACATAAGAGGTGATCTGGATCGGAAGTGGGATAAAGATGAGGAATGGAAGGGAAGGAAATGGGAATTAAGGCAAATTCTCCCTCACATGCAGCCAAAGTTTTGAGCAAGAAAGACCGATCTGACTAGAGGATGATATAGGACTGGTGATATAATATTCAAGAGTCTTCAAGAGCTGACAAATCTGAACACAAAAAAATTCATACGTCAAGAGAAGGAAGAAAACTGTTTTTAACCTTGTCACAGTTGGCTCGTGCAATTTGCAAAAATCGAGTCACGAATTGTACAAATGTGGTAACTCATGAGATTTCTTAATGTATCCTCTCAAAAACTGGTAAGGTTTTATTAAAGGTCATAAGTATCTTGTACACAAATAATGAAAATTTTATAATTAAGTATTTTTACTAAAAATACATTATTTTTCTGCTGTAATTACTTGCATTCAAACTATTAACAAAACAAGTGGAGAGTTAATTTTAAGCATAAAAATACTTGTCTTCATCTTATAGATTTCATATTTCATTTGGATAACCTCTAGAACCTCCTAAAAGGATATCAAAAGTTTTTTAAGGTAAATGCTTAAATCTTATTTTCATTTTTCTTTACCATATCACTCACACTAGCTATTATCATAAACAAAGAATGCAATGAAATGACAAAAATTAGGAAATATGAAAAAACATACCTTTTGATTTTTGTAGAATATCTTTAAAGATGTTTTGCTTATATTCATAATTTTGAGTCTTTTCCTTTTCACGTATAATTAATTTTTAATGTTTTCTTTTCCATCTTGTCCTTTACCACTTATTATTAATCTCGACACAAGTCAATGATGCCCCTGAGGCATATTACAGTTTCTTTGGGAGACATGCACAACCCTTTGACAAAATTTTCATTCAGCATGTAATATCGTAAGCCTTGAGAATGGATGCAAAGTACGATGTATATTTAGAAAATGTTTAAGCCTTCTAATTATGCATTCTGAAACATAACTAATATATAATGAATTAAAATAAATATAATAGTAACACCTAAATAGAATTTAAATTGTATCTCTAACTACGACATATTTGGGTAAAAAACAACTGTAAGTGCAAAGGTCAATCAAACAGCCAACCATACTATAGTCTATTTCATGTACCCCATGATGTCAAATTGGTGCCAATTTCTAGATTATACTAGAATAATACAGCCAAGAGGCCGTAAAATCTACATGGAGGCTATAAAGTTCAAACAAGTTTGTTGAAAGTGGATGTGGCACTTGTCAGTGGTTGAAAAATGTATCATTTGTCCAACTGTATTCATTCAGAAAATTTTAAAATGATACGGGCAAAAAGTTACCTAAGCATCTCATTGTCCAGACATACCTCTACAGTACTGCTATTGTATTACTGAAGATCCAGATTGTCAAAGTAGGAAATTTTCATTGCTCACTGGTCACATGAAAATACATATAAAGTTTTAAGTAGTTTTTAAAGGTTTATTTGAAATAAAGGACTTAAAACTTGGATAAAATAAAACTTTGAATCATAATACACATTATAATATTAATTCTCATACATTAATATTCAAGGTGCTCAATTAAATTTTAAATGTAACAATGACTTGCACAGAAAATCATTTCAAGGAGCTCCAAATGCAAAAGGGTTAAGGAAAAATTATATAAGGAACAGAAAGATATGGGCCTGAAGAGAGGAAGAGTGAAGGCATGGAGGACAACATTGAGGTTCCAATCAGGGAGGGCAGTAGGACGTGGAAGATGGTGAAAGTAGAAGGAACAAAACAAAAGGGGGAGGACTGGAGAAGTGAAGGCACAGCAAAATCTTGTGAAACAGAAGGTGGCTGACAATGCCACATAATAACCAGCAACAGTGGATACAGACAGCCCCTCAACAAAAAGCCAGGTAAGGAAAGAAGTCAGATGCATGAGAGTAAAATGGAATGGAGAAAAACAATGATGAGAAGACCAACAACTGTAGACAACCACTTACATTGGTAAACTGACACAGAGGATGGGCACAATGAATTGAAAATTAGGGAAGCAGCCTGTGGAAATAGTACAGCCCATCTGGCAAGAGACTGGACAAAAGCCACACATGAAGACAGAGCATGGGAAAGAATTTAGTGTATCTGAATGAGGTTGTCTGAGAAGGGTTGGTAAGAGGGGAAGAGAAAAAGGTGTTGGTAGGAGTGGTCACAGAAGTGGAAACCACAACTGTGCCAGCCAAAGTGGAGCCACCAAGAAGACTCAACACAGTAGCTTATATGATGGCTAGGACACAAGGAAGAAGACAGATGGCAGGATATTCATAAAAGTAATATCCCTCCCTCTCAATCTTAACTGAGGGCATCAACAGCTACAGCCAAAGGATGAGAAACAGAAGACCAAACCCTGGGAAGCTTAAAATTCAGGTTGGTGGCAAAAGCATCCAGTTAGAGAGTTTCCCATCGTGAGTACAGCCACCACTCCATGGGGAGAGCCTTGTCAGGGTGTGGTAAATTATCCACAACCAGATTCAGGGCACCTGGTATATGACATGCCATCAAAATGAATGTAATGGATTTGGGCCCTAAACAGGAGGTTCAATACATGTAAACAAACATACCTTGAGCGAGTGCCCCCTTGCCAAGTGATGTATGAGACAACAGTGGAGTTGTGGGAATAGATTAAAACTGCTGGTTCCAGACAGGCGGAAGGAAATGAACCAAAGCCCGATGAATCGTGAGCAGCTCTAAGAGATTTATATTTAGAGATGACTCTGCTACAGACCAACATCTCCAGATATGCAACCCAACCTGAAAGAGAAGCAACCGTGAAGAGGTGCACCTCTGATTGTGGAAGAGGAACACCCACTGTGGTGTTGTCTCAGTACAATCATCAGCCAAAGTCCACATGCAGGGAAGAAGGGAGATGGATAAGGGTGTCTAAGGGATCCTGAATGATGTTCCACTGATCTTGTAAAGACCACTGAAGAGGTTGCAAGTGGGCTCAACCAAGAGGAATGAGGGTCTCCAAAGAAGTCCACATCCCCAAAAGAGATAGAACTTCTCACACAGTTGGAGAAGGAGAAAAGGAAATGGTCCAAACCAGAAGCTCCATAGATCACAGATGAAAGGGAAAAGATTAGGCCTGGCTAAGACAGGAATTGAAAAATATCCTGAGATGAACAAGGTATTGAGTGGGGGAGAGGAATAACTTTGCCACCTGGACCAGCTAGCTTATTCATGCAGCTTCTCAAAGAAACAGTGTGAAAGGAAGAGGTGGCATGCAAAGGAGCTAGAAGCAGCCAGTTGTCCATGGAATTGGGAAGGCAGGCAAAGGCCTTGATCACCCAACAAAAAAAATGTAGAGAGCCTAAGCCAACATGAAGGGAAGAGTCCAGAACTGGTAGATGCAACACTGATGGACAAATCAAAGAAAATACCAAGATGTTGAGGAGATGGGAATGTGGAAGAAAACATGTGAGACATCTACTTTCATCATCAACAGACCAGGAGTGAAAATCCCATGGTGAATTGAGGAAAGTCGATAAAGTGGTTCAGGGTTGGTTGGTTGGTTGTTTGGTGCTTTATGGCGCAAAGCAACGAGGCTATCTGTGCCAAACAACCAGTAAAAACAGTGACAGTAAGTTAGAATAAAATGTAAAAATAGAGCGACTTAAAACCAAAAATGTCGATAAAAGATTTATATACAATTAAAAAGACCTATAGTGCATAAAAAATTAAAAATACAATTAGTCAGACAGTGTCACCATTACCAATGACAGGGGTAAACTCTTAGAAAATGCGTGACTAAAATGGTACCGCCATTCACGGTCGTGACAACGACACGACAGTAAAATGTGGGCTATCGTGACTTGAGTGTCACAATGGCTACACATTGGTGGGTCAATACTGGATAAAAGAAAATGATGGGTTAAAAAACTGTGGCCAATGCATAGCCTTGCCAGGACAACTTCCTCTTTCCGATCCTTCCGGAAGCAAGATGGCCAAAGACCAACAGAAGGTTTGATCTGGAAAAGCTTGTTATGACATTGTTCACCCCAAGTCGACTGCCAACTGGCACGAAGCCGAGCCTTAAAGACAGAACTGTAGTCCACGTACAGGACAGGCACGGCCGTGATGGCACCAGAGCAGACGGACTTAGCTGCAGTATCAGTGAGCTCGTTCCCATGAATACCGACTTGGCCAGGTATCCAGAAAAACTGGATGGAAGCAGAAGATAGAGAAAATTGGGCCAGTCAGTGTTGAATATCGACGAGAACAGGGTGAGAACTAAAGTTAATCGATTCCAGGGCCAGTAGAAAGCTAAGAGAATCAGTGTAAATAGTACAATTACAAATACAACTCAGCAGTGAACACAGAAACTGTAGAGAGGATCCTGTGAGAAACTACCAAGCCACAGCACACCATGGTAGAACCCACAGAGTCACCTGATTTCGAACCATCCGTGTAAGTAGGAAGAGAAGAATGGCTCGAAAGATGTTCAGCAAAAAGAAGATAGTACTTCCAATCGAGAGTATCCGCCCTCCTCAGATGACTCAAGGAAAAGTCACAGGAAGGGATGGTAATAAGCCATGGTGGAATGGGCTGATCATTGGGGACAGCAATGTCATCCAATGCCAGACCCAATTCAGCCAGTAGCGCCCGGATTCGAAGGCCAAACGGAGGAATAGCAGACCGTCTGTTCTGAAAGAGCATTGCCCACTGAGGAAGAAAGACACAATCCAAGGTGGGATGCTGTGGTAAGGATCGAAGCTTAGTAGCATATTGTAAAGAAAGTTGCAAATGACGGAGGTGAAGAGAAGGTTCATGGGACTCTGTCTACAACCTCTAGACTGTAGAAGTGCAAAAAGCACCGGTGCAGAGCCCAAGCCCCAGATGGTGAATGGGGTCCAGCATCTTCAGGGCCGAGGTCCTGGCAGAACCATAGACCAAAGATTCATAGTCCAGTTTGGATCGAAGCAGGGCATGATAGATCCTGAGCATAGAACATCGATCCACTCCCCAAGAGCTAGAAGAGAGGACACGGAGGATGTTCAGAGCCCTTGCACACTTGACAAGTAGCTGCTTGATGTGTGGAACGAAGCTAAGCTTACGGTCAAAGATAAGCCCCAAGAACTTTGTCTCAGGGACCACACGAATAACTCGGGATCGGGGTGGAGACCCCGTTGGTGGCAAAAATGCATGCAAACGGTTTTGGAAAAATGAAAATTTAAAACCGTTTGCAGTGGTCCATATCAACAACCAATTGAGGGCAGTCTGAAGCTGCCACTCAATAAACCTGATGTTTGACGACTGACACGAGATTTGAAAGCCGTCAACATAGAACCCATTTGCAATAGTCGGAGGAAGATTATTAGTGATGGCATTAATTTTAACACCAAAAAAGTTTGACACTCAAGACACAGCCCTGAGGGACTCCAAGTTCCTGTGGAAAGGAACGGGAAAAAGTTGAATGCACATGGACTTGGAATCACCTGTTCAGTAAAAAAGTTTTGAATAAAAATGGGTAAATATCCACGCAACCCATAGGAGTGGAGGTCCTGCAAAATTCCATACCTCCACATAGTGTCATAAGCCTTCTCAAGATCAAAGAACACACAGAAGGTGTTCTCTCTTGACAAAGGCTTCCCTTATCGAAGTTTCAAGTCGAATCAGATGGTCCATGGTGGAGCACTGTTGACAGAACCCACACTTGGTGGGCGAGAGGAGCATGTTCGATTCCAGGAACCAAACAAGACGAGCATTAACCATTCTTTCTAGGACCTTACAAAGACAACTAGTCAAAGCGATGGGACGATAATTAGAAGGAATCTTGGGATCCTTCCCAGGTTTAGAGAAAGGGAAGACAATAGCCTGGTGCCAAGCATCAGGAAAAATATGCTCCTGCCAGATCCAGTTAAAAATAACCAGAAGAATAGCAAGAGAGGCAGGAGAGAGATGCCGCAACTCATAATGAACATCATCAGGTCTGACCGACGTACTACCAGACCAATGAAGAGCAAGTTTGAGTTCCACCAGTGTAAAGGGGCGATTATAATCATTAAAGATGATCAGACCGAAAGGAAAGAGGAGATCGCTCTGCCTGAGACCTTATGGCCAAGAAAGCAGGGGGAAGAAACAGAAGTGCTAGAAGCATGAGAAAAGCTTTGGCCAAGAGCATCAGCAACTTCCTGGCCACTGGAGAACAAGATGGAAAGGGGATGGGAAGCATCCCTTCCAGTGACTTTCCGAATCTTGTCCCATACAGTTTTGGAACTGGTGGTAGAAAAGGTTTCAGAAATGTTTCCTGTAAGGAGATACACGCGGGATGATAAGCCTTAATGTCATCGAGATTAGGACGAAAACCTCGACAGTTCCACTGTATCAAAGTGGCCATTTTTATGTAGGTTTAGGAGAACCCTTCGGTTTATGATCACTCCGTTTTTCTTTACTAGATGGAGGTTGGTTGACCTCCATGGATCCTGCCCTTGATCGAGGGGGCAGAATCCAATGACTGAGGACATGATCGAATGATCGTCCTGCATTTAGGGGCCAAAGAAGGACCCACACGGACACCAGAGGCTGGTGCCCAAGGAGGTTGACCCAGGCAGTCACTGGAAGGAATAGTGGGGACAGAGACTGGAGTAGAAGTAGACCTATCAACTCTATTATCTATGGAGGGCAGAAGACCCCTCACATGGCATGAAAAAAAGACTCAGATGGAGGCAAGGAAAGGTCTGTCTGCACTCCAACTGTAGCAGTGGAGCGTAGTGCAGTGGCATATCTATGAGATGTAGTAGGGAACAATAGCTTCCAAGCCTCAGGATAATAAATGTTATTAATAGTCTTCAAACACTGTACCTCTTTCTCCTCCACCCACTTAGGGCAAGACCTAAAGTAAGAGGGGTGGGAACCACTACAATTAACAATTGCACTCGTAGGTGTCATGATCCTTGTCACCACAACGAGCACACGTCACAGAACAATGACAAGATGTCTTTGAGTGACCGAACCGCTGGCACTGAAAGCATCAGAGAGGGTTGGGAATATAGGGCCGTACCTTACAGTTCAAATAACCTGCCTTAACAGCGGCAGGTGGACGTGTTATGAAAATGTCAAAATCAGAACTGAGGTCGGCACCATAATTCCATCTTGACGAGTGGAGATCCTTCGAACTGCTGAAACTCCTTGGCTGGAGAAACCAGCAAGGATCTCTGGCTCGGGGATAGACTTCAAGTCCCTCTCAACAATAAATCCTCGTGACGAATTCAAGGAAGCGTGGGAGTAGCTTCAATGGGTGTATCCCCAATGGCCTTTGAATTCAAGAAGAGTTCACTGTGCTTAGCTGTGGATGTTTCAACCAATATGTCTCCAGAACGGAGCTTCTTAACTGACTTTGGAGAGTCAGCAAGCCCCTCAAAGCCCTTCTGAATAAAAAAGGGGAGACATTTGCCCTAAAGATTTATCGGACAGTGAATGCAGGATCAGGAAGCGAGGTACAGGTGTACTTTGTGATGGAGACTGCTGGTCAGAGTCTTCTAAGCGTGGTCGTTTACCGATTAGCAGAGTTTAACATTTTTTTTATTTGAATTGGGGGGATCCATAATTAAGGAGAAAGATTCAGTGCACACTATGGAGTCCTATGAGAGGATGCAGTACACTATCAAACAAAGACACTGCAGCAATGCCAGGGTTTCGTGAGCACTATACCCAAACACCAGCATCAGACACGATATCCACAACACCCGTTGAGAACGCCCAACACTGGCACTCAGTTGACCCTAGCCCGACTGGACCAGCCAATTGACCCTGAAGGGCCACCCCAGGGCCACCCATGTACAGGAATTCAAGGACAAAGTGGTGTGTTGCAGAGCCCCAGACACCACTCAACCACCAGGATCCTCTCCTCCCCTTCACAGGTCGCCACGCACGGCAAACACGTGGGTGGATGTTTAGATCACAGAGGAAGTAACTGAAAATACAGAAACTTCCCTGGGAGGTCCCCCCACCAAATACAGTAATCCATGTTGAGGGGTGTGGTTCAGGGAAGAAAGGGAAGAAGTCCCTGGATTTCTTGGGGACAACGAACAAACAGGAATAGAAAGCTGGCCCATTTCACAGAAGATCAAGAACAACCTCAGACAGATGCTGGCTAGAAATGGGATACCGAGGAGAGGGGGGGAGGAAATGAGATAAGGGGAGAAGGAGAAGAAAAAAAGAAAAATGAGCCCTTCTGAGAGAACCTGCAAAACCTAAATGTCTGTGGTGAAAGGCTTCCACAAGGAGGAAAAATGCAAAAGCCTGGCCATGTACCTAGTCACCAGGACAGTCGATGAAAAAAATGATGGTTGATCTCAGAGACCGAAGAAGCATAAACCAGTAAAAGAGAGGAAGGAGGGGGATGAGACATGATAACAGGCTCAGGAGGAGACTAAGACAAACATGAAGCCAATGAGGAAAAAAAACCATGAAAATGGGCAGATTTGACTTTGGATTCTAATGAGTCAGAAACACCTTCAAAAACATACTGCCTTAAAAAGGGAGCCATAAGTAAATCTCAGAAGATGATGGTAAACAGACATGGGACAAAAGGACATCCTGACCCAAAAGTTCTCAACAACAGAGGAGCCATGTTTGGAGGGAAAGGGAAGAAGAAAACAATCGTGCCAGGGTGGAAACCATCAAGGAACAAGTTTCCACCAAAAATTCTTCAGGGTAACAATGAAGGGCCTCAGATGAAAGGTGAATTGAGAAGAAGGAACAAAGGAGAGGGATGTGGAAGGAATGAGGTTGGGAAAATGTGACTGAAGTATTGGGATCCAAACTCCACAGAGGTAGAAGAGAACTCAACTACTACAAATCCAAAAACAGGAAACTCAAACCAATGGTAAGCCAAAGCATGAGCTTCCACATTCATGGTTGATACTAAATTGCTCAGACCAATTTCAAGGACTTTCTAAGAACTTTTTTTAGAAGCTTTTAGATAGAGCTTTAAGTGTCCAAACAATAAAGTAATAACACTGATCATGTGCTACAAATATTTGTCCTTGTACTTGGTAACTATTTATGTTTATAGTCAAGACACAGATTGCCATTGTCACTTGACAATAGGAACTTTACTACTGTGTCATAAATCATATATCCCCTACAATTATATGGACACTTAATCTTACAGAACCCTACACCACAGCATTCACCCTTTACTATGCCATCTGCTGTAGCTCAAGATTGATGTATAACTCATCATAATCTGAAACACTTGAATTACAATGCTCTTGTTCAAGATATTTAGCATACATCAATTAAGCTGTCTTCCCCTTAGCTTTCCTTCATCTTGTAGAAGTGTTGAAAGCTATAGGTTTAGGGTAACAAAACTGTTTTACCAGACACATTTGGGTTACTCAGGTTAGTGAGAATAGCAACTGCATTTGTACTGTTGCCAAAGTTTAAACTTTGTGACTGCTCAGGACTCACAGTTGAGGTTTCAAATAAATTTTGAGACTTCAATTGCAATTCTTCTAATGTACTTTGCAATATATTCACATCTCTGAACTAAAGAATATCAAAGGGATAGCTGCAAGTCTTCGTTGCATATTCATCAGATAAATCCCAAGATGTGATACTGAGAATTGCAGGTCACATGCATTATGAGCAGACTTCCAATGTTTATTCTAAATACTTTTAAAAAACTGCAGCTGCTCATCTGTGATTCAAATGTTTATTTATTTGGCACTAGTCTTTTTATGTCTCTAGTTTTCACTGCAGACCTTCTTACTTGATTAGTCTATGTCTTTGGTTTGTGAATACTGTAGGGTTTACAATGAAGTATGACTATTCACATAACCTGCTAGTACAACTATTAAGGTAATTATCTATACAATGGTTCTGCTATGCAGAATAACAACATTGCAGACATCCCCTAATTTTACCATACAGTCACAGTGTCCATGGAGAATAGCATCTTCTGAACACACAAAAACACTGACAGTGGACACTTTTGAATGCAATACCTGTCCAATTAATACTATTTTGGCTGGATTTTGCAGCAATGGTTTCAAATTTACAGACTTCATCCAGCTGCTTAAATAAAGCTGTTTTCTTTAGTATCCTTGTAAGCCTTCATCTGGACTTTTGTATAACAGCTGTAAGTTTTAATGAAGTAGAATATTACACTTCATTATACGACTTGAAGAAAATTTGCAACGTTATCACTCTATACTTTAGGTCTAGTCAACTTGCAGTTCATGTCTACACACAGATCTTCTTGAATGTTTTTACTTTATCCATATATCTCAGAGTGGTGGGATTCAAATATTTTAACAACAAGTTCTCTCACTAGCAGCATGTAAAAATATTAGATATTAAAAAAAAAGGAGAGGCCAGAAAGCCCCCCCCCCATCATTGAGAAAATAAAAGTAGGCCGTCA
>NW_013667687.1:37045-46805 GCF_000517525.1 Limulus polyphemus | reverse complement strand
CTAACCTTAGGTATAATAATAATAGATTAACGTAATTATTTAGATAAGAATCTGTAGAATCCGGCTAATAATTCAGCACAGATTTGCACTCACACGTAGGCTTAGGACGCTTGGCCTATAGTAGATGATATAACTAAGTTAGATCTAATAATAATAATTTAGATAAGATTATAAGAATCTGTATAAAAAAAAACACTTACCTGCTGGCAAATGATTCATCAGACATCTAGTAGACCTAGTCTGCCTAGCCTGCTAGTAAAGTTCCGTTGTAAACACGCGTACTTGTAAGTTGTAACGTTATTATTAGGCCTATACATACGATTGTTAACAACCGGTTCGTGGAGGTCATTAAATTCTAAGAACAGGTTCGCACGAACCGGTGCGAACCGGCTGAATCCTACCAATGATATCTCAGATTAGCATAAGGATGCATAACTTGTCAAGTATTAGCATACTCAGGTACAACAGATTAGATATTGATTATTTCAATAATAATCAATTAATGGAAATTAGTGTTTCCAATTGTTACTAATTTCAATCATTCCAAGTATCTAAATAATCAAAACTTTGCCACTAAACTTGCTCCCCTGTCTCTGTTATGGCAAAGCTATTAAAGCTATCTGCAACTGTCACTAATGTTTAACTGCTGACTAGGTGGCAGACAAATAGTTGCCAGCACCTGCCATCAACCTTTTGTTTCTTGCTTTCTTGTACATAACATGGTTGGAGGAACACTTTAATGATCAACTGTAATTGATTAGCAAATTCCACTAATTACACAGCTCTACCCATGGTAGAATCAATCCCCTCAATTTTTAGTGTTACAAGTCCTTAAGTTTAACATAACAAAAATGACACTGATAAAATTATAAATAACATCACTGAGTGAAAAGTACAGTTGAAATTCTATTATACATCTTCTTAATGGAAACCAATTTTAGGTAAGTAAAAATGCTGTGATTTACATTGCTATCAATCTTATCAAAATGTGATAAATCATAAAACATTAGTTTCAAAACACATTTGTATACTTTAAAACTCACTGACAGATCATGATTTAAATGAATAGTTTTATGTAAGAAATAGCAGCAATTGTTGGGAGTTTCAAATTTAAAACCTCTTACCTTTCTTATCCCCAGAAGCTGTTGGTTTGTCATATATGATCACTTCTTTTTCTTTTTTATCCTTTGTTCTTTTCTGTAATATAATTTTATATTTTGAGAATTAAAATAAATTTCAAACAACTACTTAACTCTGAAATACTGAAAGCCTTTCCTTTCCTTGTTGAGTTTATAGTAATGTTGTTAACAAAACATAACTCAGAATTTCCAAATATCCTTTATGTATTTCATTAATATGCAAGTCATGTACCCACACTTCACACTTCTACCTTCCACATGATTTACTACATGTGCTTTCCTACCATAAATTAAGTTTGTTTGAAAGTTGCAGTCATGGTGAAAATTTGGTTGTGGGGATGCAGGAGGTAAGATATTTCAGAGGTAGGTACCTAGTTGAAATGCATATTAATTCTAAAAAGTTTAAAATTCAAAGAAAGCAGACTTACTTCTGAAATATTGAAAGCCAGAATACCCACATTGTAAAAGAGGTAGGAACCAAGGAAGTACAACTACAGAGCAGATACAGAAGATGTCTAGAGTCAGAGTAGAATCCAGAATGGTAAATAAATTTTTAGAACTGTAATTCAGAAAGAGTGAGTGGAGTGAACAGTCTTATAGAAAAGAAAGCCTAAAGGACATTCACAAAGAAAGTATTCTCCTCAACAGAGTACCTCTTTGTCCATTACGCCTTTGTTGATAGTGTTTTGAGAGATAATAGTATACAGCACCATGACAGCCAACAATGGGATATGGGTAGTGGCATAAACAGGCACTGTTTCTGCAGTGGAATGTTCTCAGGCGACATCCCAGACTCATATTATGAAAAGACATACTTCAAAGGCAGTAGCCCCTCTTCATATACGTCTAAAAATTGCTATGCAGTCACAACCCAGCAAAATTAATGGACACGCAGCGAGAGCTGAGAAAGATCCAAGGATGGGTGCAATAATGCAAGGACAGTACAATGGGAGAAAAAAAGACATAAAAAAGAATTAAAAATATGGATAAATCCCATATTGGTTGGAACAGGATGGGTTTGTTTGTTTTGAATTTCGCTCAAAGCTACATGAGGGCTATCTGCACTCGCTGTCCCTAATTTAGCAGTGTAAGACTAGAGGGAAGGCACCTAGTTATCACCACTCACCATCAACTCTTGGGCTACTCTTTTACTAATGAATAGTGGGATTGACCATCACATTATAACGTCCCCATGGCTGAAAGGGCGAGCATGTTTGGTGGGACAGGTAATCGAACCCACAATCCTCAGATTGCGAGTCGAGCGCCCTAACTACTTGGCTATGCCGGGCAGCAGGAAGGGATCCACTGAAGTATCATTATGCATGACACTCTAATCTATTTCCAAAGGACAACATCTTCTCATGGAGCTCCAGTATAGAGGGTGAAGTGTCAGAATAAAAATAATAATTCGGAGGTATATGAGACTTGCAGGAGTCTCAGTTTCTTTTTCTTGAAGGAGATGCAGAAAGCCCCGATCATGAAAGAGATGTATGAAAGAAAAAAAAAAAAAAAAGAGTCAAACTTGAAAAGGTTGGAGAAAGACCCAATACTGTAGGCACCAACTTCAAAAAAGAAATCAATGATCTTGTATAGATGAATGTCTGCAAGAATATGAAGACACTACAGCTACTTATAAGGAGAAGCCAGCTTCACTAACAATTGACTACAAAACAGCCAGCCATGAAACTGGAGAAGACAAATATTATTTCAAAAAATGCAACAAAAGTAATGTTATAGGATTCCTCTGAGATAGAGAAGAGGAGTGAAAAACCATGGTGGAGCAGGCCAGCCTTGGAAAGAAGAACTGGACAAAAGGACCAAGATCAATGAAAGATGTTAAGAGGATAGGCTTAATTATTTTTTCCCCTGGCCAGCTCAAAGCAGGAAACCAGTAAAGCATCAGAAAATGTTGCACCTGTCACAAATGCTTCAAGCAGAGTATGACTGAACTGCTGGTACAACCCTTGATATACCAGCTCAAGGAAAGAGATTATGTGGATGGAGCCACAAAATATATTGGGAAAACAACAAACATACTGTGAGAGTCCCACCTAGCCTGGTGATATATTCCATCAAAATCAAAGAGTCTGTAAGTACAAGAATGTAGAGAAACAAGAGCAGAATTACCCACATCTTTCAATTATAAGAATGGGATATCCAATACTGTAACAGAAGCCATCATTCTCAAGTCAGAGAGTATGTGATTGGCAAATGAAAAAGTATGCATACCCAAAATTCATGGAAATGCAAAGTCAAAGAAGACAGGTGAATAATTCAAAAGGGTGTGTTAATATAAACTTGCAGATGTATAAGACCAAGACTCATAAACAGTCCAACCCAGAGCAGAATCAAACTGGGAGGATAGTCAGTGTGGGGTAACCACTCAGCAAAAATCCTCTAATTGCCCATGCAAGGATGACAATCAATATTAAACATGTGGAGGATACCAACTAAAGGTGTGACTAAACATGTAAGCATACAGTACCTAATCAAGAGCAAAAAGTAGGGTTATACAGTGACAAATCACTCCATTTTATGAAAAATTAAGAAGGGTGAATCAGTACATGGATATGAGACGTAAAGTTCCATGTGTCATCCAAAAACTGTAACAGAGGAACTGTTACAAGATTCACAGAGGTTTAATGAGACAAAAACAAGGTATATCTAGAGAAATATGAGACTGGAAAAGTCTATGCCCAGTCTCCAATCTCCTGTTGTCTGTGGCACCACAAAGAGATAAGTCAACTTCTTGGACAACATGAAGTACAATCATGATCTCCCTATGGCACAGAAAAGATCTGAAACTTCCAGATCCAAAATTGCATAGAAGCTGGAAAAGGTAAATCATGGATGAAGAACATAAAATCAAAGTGAAGAACCTGATGAGCCAAAGACAGACAAAGCAAAGGGTCAATAGGTAAACAAAAGTCTGAGATGACCCCCCCCCCCAAAGCCCATATGAAAAATTCATCAGAACAGAGTCAATAAATAAGTCATAAGGACTCATCTCATTCATATCAATACCAGAGTACCTGAAAATTTATGTGTTTGAGTGCAAAGCTACAAATTATCCACTCCATCCTCCATTGGTAACCAAACCCAGAATTTTAGCATTGGAAGTCCTTAAAAGAATACCCCAGAAACAAGCCAAATAGCTTGCAGGGCAGAAAACTAATGATATGGTACAGAAATTTAAGAAAAGGGGAATATGAATTGTATGGATACAGAACTAGTTTCAAAGATTTTTCCCAACTACAAATTTATAAGAAAGTGTGAAAGATGAAAATTCAAGTATGGAAATCATTTCACTTAATACAAGCAACTACAGGGTGTAACTAAAATAAGTTCAATAATGAACGTATATTGAACATACTTGAGAGCAAAGGAGAGTGAGATCAGCAGGAATGTTTGGGATTAGGACTAGCACTGTAACACACAAAATCAACTCTGGAGATGTGGAAGGTAATGAGGTATGAGCATAAACAACCATCATTATATGAAAACAAATTAGAAGTGGTACGCAAGCAAAGCACCCACATAACACTGCATACAGATCAATAATATCAGGATATAATTGTAGGATGTATCAATGATGCCAACATGCATGCTAGTAGCAAATTACAAGATAAGTTCCAATGAAGGCACAAAACCTGACAAAGTTTTATGGTGAGCAAGTAGAGCTTATGTAAGATCTACCAACACATTTGCAACAAGTCACATGGAAATTTGGAAAATAAAGTTTTATGTGTGATGTATATGGTATGCAAAGAAGTAAAGAACATTCCAAAATTTTGAGACATTTACAGCATGAGTTCAAATTCAACAAGGAGATGCTTTTAGTATTACAGAGGTAAGTCTGCCTGATTTGAATACTACTTAAAAGTCCAACCAGATAAAAACTACTAACAATATTAGTACATTTGAGGAGAAAAATGGGATAGATAAAACACCTCATTACAAAACATGAAATTCTTCATTAGTTAGAAAACATAAACACCTTTCTTATAATTTTATTCCATAGTCAATTAAGTATAAAATGTTTGATTGATAATATTTTAAAAGAAATATATAAATAATATACTATCTTCATTAAGCCCTAGATAGACTAAGAAAAATGAGCAACAACAGTTGTAAATATAACAATTTAAAGAAATTAGCAGAAACTAATTTAATTTAACTAATGGCATTTTATATTGCATAGGAAACTTATATAATTTGCATTAACTATAGTAAAAGCTTGAACTTATGGTAAAGCCAATTGTATTTGACATACTGCTGTGATTCATTATTACGTTAAAAAAAAGAACTACAACAATAAAAAAAAAGACAAAAGTTTTGAAAAGGTCAAGATATACACCATAGAAGTATTAATCCCAAGAAGATTGCTCAGTTTATCTTTCCTGCAAAACTTAATAAAACCTAATTTATGAAAAAGGAAAACGTGTTTATGAGCTCTACCCATAAAATCTTGTAAACAAATATTTTATCAAACAAGCTGTGAGTAGTAAATATTGTAATATCTTATTAAAAATACTTCAATTATGATACCAAAAAACAACAACTTTCCTTTTTCATAACATGTTCATTGTTGTTAATATTGAGCTTCAGTAGTGTGCATTTATGGATTATCTCTGTATTTTCATTCATTATCCATTCTTTAAAGTTCCTTTTTTTAAATAATTTATGTATAACTTTACTAAGTGATTTACTGATTACATGTTTTGTAGAATTACAATTAATTTTAGGTCATCCCCAGAATTTAGGACCTTTGCTCCTCAGAGTCATAAAGCATAATTACGATGCTAAGGTAGGTTACTGTTGGCTAAATTGTCATTAGGAGATGAATTACATTTGATATGAGAGGAAAAAAATCATTAAAATGTTACCTAACTCTTCATTCATTACGTAATTAACATATTATTATAATTAACGATTCTAATGACAATGGTCTTCATGCAAAAATAGCTAATAGTTTAGTGTTTAATTTACAAGTGTTAAGTAGTAACTGTTGTATATAAGCATGTCTGGCTACAGATTCTAATTTATATACTTCTATACCTCTGTCAATAAATGAAAAGGTAAACATTATCTTTGCATTTATTATAAACTTTTACATTTAACCGATAACAAATAGTAAGTAACAGCTAGTCTACACTGCTCAAACTGAATGACATCAGTGTTTACATTTTATTGGATAAAAGTGTGTTTATTAAATAATAACCTTTATAAGGTAACATAAACCTTTGAGACATATTTCACAAGCTTGTAGGATGTCTTACAGTAATCTCCATGTGCTTTCATCATCTATTTTGTTTTCACCTGTGGCTACAGGGCCTATGTGTAATCAGTTGGGAAAATAGAGATTACTGGTAGAACATGCAAAATTTGACAAAATATATACATTTGTGGTATTTCACTCAATTTGCATTTTTATCTAACCACACAAAATTGAATATTTGGCCATTAAGATAAGTTTCTTCTAAAATTATTTTAAAACCAAAAGCCATCTCCAGCAATGTTGATACTGTGAGTATTCAGCCCACCTTCAAAGGTGTTAGTCATCCCTGTTTATACATTTAACAGAATTTTCAGAACTCAATAACATACTGAATTTGTAAACAATATTGTAAAACATTACACTGTAATCCTATTTAAAACTCAAATAAAAACATGTTCAAACATACTTATTGCACATGCATTAATATAAAAATGCTAAATTTTTTTATTAGCATAAAACAATATAAACAATACAAATAGGCTTTGAAAATTTTCAATGCTACTACAGCATTGTGAAAATCAAAATTTAAGAAATTTGCAACAATAAAAGATTATTTGTTAATCTTTGATAACATACACAAAGAAAATAAAATGCTTTCATAAGAGTTGCCCTCAGTAACTCTACACGTAACTGTTTTTGTTTCTCTTCGTCTATATATTTCATAACTTTTCTTATTCATAATGTTCATTGTTGTTAATACTGAATTTCAGAACATTATGCATTTACTGATTATGACTTCAAGTCTATTATCCATTCTTTAAAGTTCTTTTTCTACATGATTTATGTATAACTTTGAGTGATTTACTAATTATTTGTTGTGTACAATTTCAATGAACAAACATTTTTTCAAATGATATTACTTTGTTAGTAAGAAAGTGTCAAAATTCAACAAAATATAATAGAGTTGTGTTATTTCAAGTCATAGTCTAAAACTAAGGACTATCGAATTCATATTGGAAAAGTTCTTTATAAAACTTTCTTATAAACATTTTAAATATTTGCACCTTTAGGGAAATATTTTTAACTGACTGAATAACCATAACCTGAAAAATAATGTAGAGCTACCATGAGAGAAAATTTGCTCAGCTAAGTGTAATACAACACTATTAGTAATAATATCATGTACTTGCTTTACATCTGTCTATCCATTTTTCCAAGTTACATTATTGTAAGATTTTAAAATTGTTAGTCTTGAAAAACAGTCATTTTTAACTTCACCATTATGAAAATTAGTAGTAAACTGTAAGTGTAACTAGCCTTATCATACAGTAATCTTCTCTTACCATAATTTTATCATGTAAACTATCCAAATCTTCATACTCTGTGAATTCTATGGGTTGTATGCGAAAATATTCAAAACTGTGATATGCAAAGCAAGGCATTGATAGAAAAACTTAAGTATTTCTTTTTGTTGCTTGTGGCAATTCATTCTGAACCTAACCGTGTGTAAAGCATGTTTACTGTTGCACTGATTGTAAGCAATATGATCAAAATTGTTTTCTAACAGCTTATTTTATTGAACAACTGTTTCATGAATTTATGTTAACAAGTCTGATATGAAACTGTAGATTATAATTCAAATTTAAGTACCATACATTACTCAATTTCTTAATTGAAAAGTAAATATTAAAAAAACACAGATAAACATCAATTTTTGTGTGTCACATGGTATGTTGAATGCAGCACTGGTTCAAATTAGATGTTTATGAAGTCAAAATACTAAGTCTATAGTTTTGTATGAATTAGAAATTAAAATTACCGATATTGACAAGCTAGAATATAAAATAAGAATGTCTTATATTTTCTATTTGCTAAGATATTGCTCATGTAATAAATCAAACACAGTAGCACCCTGCCCACCTTTCCATTTTTGGAAACACGCCCTTATATACACTTACTTCTATACATGACATGAATAACCAATTGAAAATTCAGAATGTCATCCTAGTGTCTTTCTCAGCCATTTTAATGGGCTTGAACACCAATATCTTTCTTTTGAACCAATATTTCAAGGAGGTAGGGTGTGTCTTTAGTCTGCTCGAAATTTCATATCTTTTAGGCTAAAATATATCTTAGTTACTCAGCTTTATAAATTATAGTTGAATTCTATGGTATTAATGTAGTAATTTATTATTTTTTAGTTATTGAAATGTATATAAAACCTAAAAAAATTATTTTGTTTCATACACTCCATATAGATATTATGGACACATCATAAATACTATATACGTAGTTCTCTCCTTCTTGTCAAATATCGAATTAGGCCTATTCAATTACTTTAGACTTTCAGTTGAAAAGCCATTTTAATGGGCTTGAACACCAATATCTTTCGTTTGAACCAATATTTCAAGGAGATAGGGTGTGTCTTTAGTCTGCTCGAAATTTCATATCTTTTAGGCTAAAATATATCTTAGTTACTCAGCTTGATAAATTATAGTTGAATTCTATGGTATTAATGTAGTAATTTATTATTTTTTAGTTATTGAAATGTATATAAAACCTAAAAAAATTATTTTGTTTCATACACTCCATATAGATATTATGGACACATCATAAATACTATATCCGTAGTTCTCTCCTTCTTGTCAAATATCGAATTAGGCCTATTCAATTACTTTAGACTTTCAGTTGAGAAGCCGAACTATTTTATCTATTTCTATTGCACTAGTATTCTCTGTGATTCACTTACAATTGTAGCACAAGTTACTGTCTTCTGTTCCTTTTGTCAAAGTACACTCAGGCTGATTCAATTACTTTAGGACCACGCTTTGATGGAATAAAATTATTTGTGTTATCTTCTTTTCTACTGTTAGTTTCACTAAAATACTAAACGTTCGGCCTATCGCTTCTACAGTAGTTAACTTCATACCAACTTTATTCTCTTTTGCTATTATCTGTCTGCTGTTTCCCACTTGTATCACGCTATTTATATCTTTATCACCTAATTGTCTGTCTGCCTTCTATATTCTCAACGTCAATATATTGCATGTGACTGATATTTTCAATATCAATGAATTATTAACACAATTTCCTACAATTATTTGCTTTTAACTCTTATTATAACAAAAACTAAACAACAATAAAACATTCATTCACAAAACTAAATTAATCAATATCTGAACAAAACATTTTATATCATGACAAAATGCATCTTCATAATATTTGGCAAGCTTTTAGTAAAAATTACAAATCTGTTAATATAAACATAAGAATTTTAAATAGTCTATTTTTTACTAAAGATTTGTCTATGGATTTAGGAAGATTTTATGGTGCTACTATAGCGTGAGGTCTACCGCCATATGTCACCTACCCAGGTCTATCAAACATGTATAAAAATGTATCA
>NW_013667687.1:29082-36916 GCF_000517525.1 Limulus polyphemus | reverse complement strand
CATTTTTATACATGTTTGATAGACCTGGGTAGGCAACATATGGCGGTAGACCTTACGCTATAGTAGCACCGATTTTATTCAGTCAGTCCGAGTGAAAGGTGATTTTTATGCTAAGAATAAAAATACTTTTGTTCATCTTAAGGTTTTCATATTTCATTTGCATAATCTCTAGAACCTCATATATAGCTATCACATTTCTTCAGTAAAACTATTTTCTCTCTTAATTTCTCTACCTTAACAGTGGTGAAATCATCAACATATGGTGAAACAAAAAGTTGAAAAATATGAAATAAAATAAGAAATAAGTTGTTTTTCTAGAATAACCACAGATTGTAATAGAGAACTGCAATTATCTGTCCCAACAGCCTCAGCTTTTAATTTTTTCACATCTGCTTTCATTAAATTTTATGGTTTTATTGAACTGCCTCTCAGTACTGTGACAAACAATGTATCTCCCAACAAAGGAGAGCTTCAGGTGAATAAAATGCCAAGTTATATCATACATTGTTAATCAGCATGCATTCTTCAGAAAAGATTAAGAGAAATGTCTTTATTTAGTTCTTCTTATCAAATGTTTTAATTTCAGTTACTTATGTTATTGAACGATAAGTAAAAAATATACATAAGAAACAAGAAATTTAGCATTTACCTTTAACCTTGAGGATGGTTTATACTTTTGTGTCTGCTTCCATAATCTTACTTTTTTCTAATTATGTTGGTTAATCGAAATTAATTCATGTAGCTTTCAAATATGCATTTTAGAACACAAAAAAAATATATCATGCACTAGAACAGAAATTTATAAGATTACTATAATTTATCTAGCTTTCAAGATAAGCTATAAATAGGTTTAAAAAATTTCATTACTGCTGATAGTTACAAAATTAGTATACACACACACAATTTCCTTGTGAACTACCAGCTTGAACAACCAAAACTAAACACATAACTGTTTAGATTATATAGTGCAGAATATGCTTTTGTTATTGGTTATAAAAATGTCAATATGACTAGCAGATGCAAGTAAATAAGTGGCTTCTCTTGTGGACTTGATAAAATTATTGATATCTCAGACAATCATGAAGGTAAAAAGTTATAATTTTATATTCTGCCTTGTCAATATCCAGTGTGTGCATTTCTAATAGAGTTGAAATTCAGAAACCCATAACAGGGAACTTGGAAAATTTATATACAACTAAAACGGACGATGCATCATGTGACACAGAAGATTGAGAATGTATTTGAATATTTCCTTTTAACTAAGAAAATAAAACTATGAATTCTAACTACATTTTAATACCAAATTTATTAAAATACACTTATAGTAGTTTAATTAAATTCTAAATATGATCCTGTTCTAAAAGGTTATAATGTGCATGTGACCAAGCTGAAGATCAAAGGGTTAATCAATTAGCAAATTTATACCACTAATGGCCAAGCTCTCTGTAAAGAACAAACATTGAAGAAACAGCATGAGAACAGAAGAGAAATATTGGAAGGAAAGCTCCTAGTCTTAAAGATAAAAGATAGGTGTTAGTAAGGGTACTCCACATATGGATACGAGCCTATTCATGCTCAACAGCCTACTTCCACAGATAAAAAATCTAAACACATAAGAACTTGGCAAACATTAAAAAACATGATAAAAATTTTAAACTGTAAGTGTAAGCACAATAGTAACACTGTTTGAATACATAAATGCATGTAAGGGCAAATTATATGCTAGGGTTGAGCTTCACTTCAACTTTAAGCTAACTACACTCAAAATGTAGTATTTACACTATAATTTATGGCGATATTATGATACATACAGTGATACTAATAGCGAGAGTAAAGGCAACGAGTTTGGAGAAAGTTACCTCTGTTTTTGGTTGAGACTGAGCTCGTTCTTGGATTTTTTCCTGCTTTTGTTTAAATTTTTGTAGTTTTTCTTTTTTCTTAGCTTCTTTTTTCAATTGTGCTGCACTCTTTTCAACTGGCTGAGATTCGCTTAGATCTGACACTATGTTTTCCATGTTACCAGTATTAGTACTAGTAGCACTAGTTAATCTAGTAGTACTAGTATCACTATCAGAAATAATATCACGTACTTGCTTTACATCTGTCATGCCGTTATTTTTCTTCTTCAAATTGGTAACATTTAAAATATCGATTTAAATGTAATTTTTTCACTTTCCAGTTGCTACAAATTTGATTAGCCGCAATCTTCTATAAACCCTCTCTGCTATATGTATTACCTCAAACTACAATATAAAACGTGGTATAATTGCATCAGAAACTACTGACGCTAAGCGGAAATAGCACTACTCTCGTTCTCAGTTAGTGTGGCAGTAAGTTGACAGTAGCATTGAATTATAATGAAATTGATTAAAATATAAAATGAACTCATTCAAATGATTAGTTAATTAAACGAACATTTGTATTGGATAAAAATATTTTATTGATGATAAGAGAAACTTCCGATTGCAAATTAGGTAAAGAGAGTAATGTAATGTAAAAACTGGAAAATATTTATTATGAGTTTTCAAGTGGCTCAGCGATCAGTCTGATGACTTTAGAGCAAAAAAAAAACACAACAACAAAACACGATAACCTCTGATACTTAGACTTATCAGTTCCTCTAATAATTTTAAATAATTGAGTTATCTTGTCCTTTCAAATAAAACAAGCTCAAAGATGCTCCTCATGCGAAAACCAACCCATCCCCAGAATCAAAATTGGCCAAAAGTATAAAAATTAATATTTAGGATTTCTTTTAAAATGTTATGATGGGAGTAGATTCGAGTGATATTCAGGGGTTTATATATTTTTTGTTTAGGTTTTGATAAGATTTTTGAATAAAATACAGTTTCATCTTATTCTAACTTAACCACGAAGTTTATTATACCATCTGCTAAGTATGTGTATCTAGTGCCTTTTTTCATTTAGTTACACAGTTAATAGTTAACTATTCTCTGCTATTAACATTTTTTTATGTATATAGTTTACTTATTGGTCAGTTTGGTATCTTCTGAAGTCCATACGTGGTTATAAATCTTAAATATTCGTATTACATATAGACTTAAAATAAAACCCAAAACTAGAGCGCTTTCAAATAGTTGGCTATGCAATATATGCTATGAAGTGTGACGTCATATAAACGTCCCAGTTGAGTTGAATCTGGTGACCAGCCGTTAGTCTCCCGGAAGAGAGAATATGTTTGTAGAGATAAAAAAACAAAAAATCATTATTAATTTTCATTATGTATGAAACTTTTGACTGATAGAGAAAAATAGAATACATAGAAAGATGAGAGTTAGAGAAAATAATAATGTACATCGATAATGTAGAGAAATGGGAGCATGAATAAAAATGTGAATAATAATAAAACTTTACAAACTTAATTACAAGTTATTCGGAATTTGTTTAGAGACGCTCGAATGTCAACAATCCCAGGATCGAGATTGATGTCATTCGGCGTTACAGTATTTAACAGTGCTATCCACTAAGCTTCTTTAATTTCTCTGTTTCTGTTTGACGTAAAATTTGTCTCTATACCCGTCAGTATCATGTCGTCAAGAGAGTGGTCAGGCATGTTGAAATGCTCTGCATATAGTACAATTTAGTGCAATAAGAATAGTAAAGCTAGTAAAGGACTTTTTTATTGCTTAAATGAGGATAATATTTTGAATTAATATACATATATATCTGTGGCCCCCCAGCGGTATGAGTACCGACTTACAACGCTAGAAACCGGGATTCGATACCCGTGGTAGGCAGAGCAAAGATAGCCCATTTACCAGCATTATGATAATACAGAACAGATTGTGTTTTTCTCTCATTGTAGTCCAAACAAATCTCCATGGCCTTTATAAAACATATTTATCTTATATTTATAATATACTTTTCATTTGTCCAAAAATTGTGCTCTTGTATACATTACATTTGTGAACATACTTAAATATACATTAACTGATTCATATATATATTGAAATACACTTATGCACTAACATACATATATCTATCTCAATGTTGCACATCAGACAACAGTATCAATCACAATTTCTGCATGTATTGTAAGCATAAGGCTTTCAAGCTCTAAAGAGTTATAGTACTCCAACTTTAATGATATCACAAAAATAAAATTACAGATAGAAGTAATCAGAAATGGTCTTTTCTGTGATAATCATCCATCCACATCACATTTGTGTCATCAACTACAAAATGCATGCAAGTATATATAGTCCAGTGTAGTAGATATACAAAAAATGACATCAAAATTACCTGTCAGAATAACACAGCAATCAGCTCAAATAACAATGTTTTCCTGTTAATACTGTCACCTAGGAGCCGTGAGAAACTCCCTACATCAGATTAACACAAACGATAGTTTAGATTCAACTCTAACAAATGATACAATTTTCTAATGATTTATGCATTCTATGGCAATTTCTCATTTTGTGTTAAAGCACTTTGGGAAGACTGTTATGGACTTAACATAGCCCCGAGCACAATCTCAAAAGGCAACATAACACAAAGTTGCATTGCCATATGCACAATTTCACCCATTATGTTTTACATGGAGATGTCTGCCAAAATATGTCATAAAAAGTATTCTGGGTGGTCAGGAGGCCATGGAGAAGTGTAAAGTTCTGTAAGCATATTGGATTATCAAAGTTCTCAGTTTTCATCAACAGTCAAAAGCAACTATCATTTGCCCTATGATCTTACCTGTGAATTTCATCAGCTCAAATTTAGATGGAGATATCAAGCAACTATCACAAGACATATGTCTAACATCTTGCAACCAAACATCACTAAATAGTTCAGAAAGTAAAGGTTCCAGTGCCCTTTCACCAGTTGATCTTTCAATCAAACAATTATGCTAAATGTACAGTAATCGATTGTTACCACATTATATCTGTAAAACATATTACAACAAAGTACTTTCATCATTCTAGCCAACCTGTGATTCCTGGAGTAACCAGATTCAAAAGTTTCATCAGTGATGTACTGTTTAACTTGTTGACTTTTGTGCAGTGCACTTCAATGAGCCATCATCAGACAAGATATGTACAAGTTGGTGCTCACTGTTTTATCAAAGAACCTTTCTGACATTCTATAGCAGAAGCAGTTCTCTTCACATATCCCTGTAGACACTGTAGCATATTTTCACTGGATGTTGGGCCATTCATAAGATACACTGGCAGCTGTTCCTCTCATAGGAACATCAGGAGGTTCAGACAGAAAATAGTCAACTGTTGTTCATTTGCACATTAAAATATCGTAACATATGGAAGGTGTTAATACCCATCAGTTCAGTTATGGTTCACGTAAAATTCTGCTTCTCTGTTCAGACAATCAGTTAGGCTGAGGATATTATATGATGAGATGTGTTTTTTCACAACATAGCAAACAAAGGATGAATGAGGTTGACGTCTGTCTCCACCTGCTCCAACTTATGTTATCCATTGTTCAGCCCATACATCTATCAGGAATTGTGCTAATGTTTTAACCAACAGTTAAGCTTGTTAAAGTAATAGATAATCAATAACCTTTTCCACTTTCAGGCAGAGGGCTAGATGTATCTAGGGTGATTCTCAAGGGGAGAACCTACAACTACTTACTGGAGTTTTCCCCGATGCATCCAGTATTTTCTCTAACAGAGCTCATGGTACAATGTGTATGTTATCAATTAAGATCTTTATCTTTACACAACTGTATCTAGAAAAACACTTTTATGCATATACAATAGTATGTGTGACACTCCCTGGTGCAATCCAGTTTTCATCTCATGCAATGCTCAAATCATTTCCTGCTTTACAGCTCTGATGACAACTAGCAGCACTAAAGCTTGGCTATCTTGTCCTGATAGTTCATAATCAATGTATAGTATACCATCTTTCATAACTGGCTATACCGATGCCAGATGTTATGTGCATCAGTACTACATGTGCAAGATTTTGATGGCTTTGCTTCACCTTGTTGCATGGCAAATAGCACCCAAGCTATGTTTGGTTCATTTAATTGCCTCTAACAAAATTTCAGACTAGTCATTTGTCATTCAATTCATTATCATTGCTGTTGCAATGGTTGTGACTGTTGCACAATATCCAGGATATGCACATTCAATGAACTATTATGACCTCATAAGCTGGCAAACTAAATCATCTTTCTTATCACCTGGTCAATGTTGAGCAACAAAGTTATATTCTTCCAGCGTTTGTATCCAATGAGCAATTATACCTTCCACATTTTTGAAGTTCTTAGTTATTTTTGTGGTGTGCAGTCCACTCAGAGAGTTATTTACCTACCAAACGACTATTGTCAACAATATTTGACAAATATTATAACTGCAAGCAGTTCATTCTTTGCTATACTATACTAACATTCAGGATCAATTAGTATATGACTCACATATGGAATTACATGCTCTATAACATCTTTTTAACTTCACTATCACTGGAATTTGTATCCAAAATTAACAAAACGTCCTGATGAGCAATAGTTCTCAAACAAAGCACACTTCAAGGTTTGGAATGTGTCCTCACAAACTAAGTACGAGTCTTAGTCAATACAAACAGTGGTGAGGCCATCTGATAATTTGACCATAAACCATCAAAACCAATGCCAGAAATAAAAACTTGTAAATGACTCGTTAGGTCTCAAGCTGGGGCTAGTTTTTAACCAACGTGATCCTTGAAGGATCAATGAGAACTCCATGCCTGCTTACTATATGACTAAGAAATTATTTCTGATAGTGCATAAACACACCTTTTCCTGGTTTCAGTTTCAAGTCTGCATCTGTGATGTGCTAGATAAATATCCTCAGTTTCTCAACTGTAGCTTGAATTGTGTAATCAAAGACTAGTGTATCATCTCCATAGATTTTACATTTCTCCCATTGTAGGTTTCTAAGTGTAAGTTCCATTAGCCTCATGAAAGCAACAGCACATAAAGCATACATCTTTATCAAGTGTTGAAAGTAGAATTAGCACCAAGTTTCCCAAGTTCTGGTTACACGATGAACATATAGTTTGTAGGGTTTTATTTTTTTCTGGAAAAAATCTGATAATCATCAACTAAAAATTTAAGTAGCTTATTCTTGGACCCGGGGTACTAGCTACTTGACTTGATTACTTCACTTTTGCCTCCGTTAGTTTGCTGATGACCATTCCAGCCTGGAGCAAAAAAAGCTGAATGCCCATAGTTACAGGCAAACACCTGGACTCAGGTAGATAACTAGGCAAGTCCTGCCTACCTCCATGATCGAAAACATTGTTTTGTTACTACAGCAGACACTAACAATGGACTAGGCTGCATCTTTAGTATACCATGGAACACCATTCGCAAGTTTAATGGTATCACTGTCTACTTCTCAATACGAATATGTGTGGTCCACTGTTATCAAGCCCAATCTGAATGATTTTGCCACCAATGGTGAACCAGCTGTGTATGCTGCCCGGGGCAAACAGTTGAAATTGTGCCTTGCTCCTATTATTGCAATACTGACATGCATTAGAACTTGAATCTTTTGATCGGCATATTTATAACCACAATGATTCTGGACTACAAATAACATGACATTGACAATTTGTTTTAGTGTTATATTTTGACCACATTCATTAAATATACAAAAAGAATTATAAAGTGTCATTCAACTACATGTAGATCTTCATGCATATAATTATAGAGCCACTTGTTGTGCTTTTACCAAGGCAAATTGCTTTATAATTTCGTCAAATTCATCATGTCTAGCTGTTTTCCTTTCCATTAATATATTGTTGCGTCAGCAAGATCACGTGACTATTCTCACGCCCTCTACTTTCTAGAACTATCCTGTACTTTGGCGAAT
>NW_013667687.1:16621-28764 GCF_000517525.1 Limulus polyphemus | reverse complement strand
CGTAAAGTTGTATTCGGAAAGAATAAACCTAGTTTTATTAAGTAAGGGCTTTTGTCGCTAAAAGTTTCGTCGGAACGAAGTTACGGAAAGTTAACAAACAAACGGAGACGTAACAATATTAACCAAGTTACTGAGTCGCATTTGGCTCATTGTAGACTGAAAATATTTCTTGAGAAGCTTTAGTTTGTTGAAGCTTCTTTCACATCATGTAACACTTATTGCAATAGTAATGATAAATTGTAAAAATGATGTTGGGGAATATTTTCAATGACAGCATCTGTATGATCCATTCTAACAAACCAAGGACAGAGAACTTCATAATTGATTAGTGTCTGTCTCGTTGTTATTCTTTGCTGCCTACTAGATCGATGTCTGAATGCAACATACGATGTAGAATTATGATTTCTCCCAAGAGTTCAGCTGCACTGAAGTGGTTTGGCTACTTTATATTCAAATCAGAAATGAATTTTTCAAAATTATCTTTATCAAAAGTTCGGGACACAAGACTTTCCGTGCTGGAGATGAATCCGAAGCTGGATATAAACACACTGGTGGAGTCTATTAATTGATTCTTTCAATTGCCGTATCAAGTCCGCTTTTATATCAAGACCTGCATCACGTTCCTTATCTCCTAGCATTCGCTTCTGTCTTCATACTCGACATTTGACTTCTATTCCCCTCTCTTCACAATTGGGGATTGCCAACCCAATGGAATTTTCAACAATTATGTCTCTCTCTCTTCAGTGAGTTCGTTCAATTTAAAACTTGAATAGATCCTTGATGGTTATACTATTCTCCTGAATCACATTTTGTGGTTCATCAACAATGGGTAGAACAGTTCTTTAAAAAGTGCAGAAAGCCAGGAATTGTACATTTAGAATGTTATTTGTCAATGCATCAGCATCAACCCTGGCGTTATGAATTTCTTCTTCACCCCTCAGGCTTTCTAGATAATTAACAAATCTGGCGATTTGCTTTAGAAGAGGTCGTACAGCTGCATTTTTGCTGTTTCACCAGGTGTCACATTATCTATGTAAATTCACATTCAAGAATTCTTTGAGTTTTTCCAGCGACTTGTGGATGATGAGAACAATGAAAAGATATGATCCAAGGTGCTGAAGAAAGTGACTGCTTCTGCATTCGCCTGCAATACAAGTATGCCACTGAGGTTGAGATTGTGATTGGAGCAAGAAACAAATACTGCTTATGGATTGATTTATTTGACTCGACTTTGAATGCCATGGTAAACATCTAACACGGTAGCCACACTTTCATTGGCTTGCACCTGACAATTTAATATATTTAGGTTGTATTCTCTCAGCTCTGTGAGAATTGAATCCGTCAGACATTTGTCTGTTTTTACAGATGTTGGAGGAATTAAGCAAATAAAGGATTCTTTCTCCTCGACTTTATAATCTTTTATAACTATATATCGCAAAATGATAGACATCTGATCCACATATGAGATATGATATATCTGCAGTGCCATCTGAGATAATGCCGTTGTATCTTTTTCCCCAAACTTTCTCAAGAATAATACTGCATACTTTTATCCCAGGCAGTTCAATAAATTTATTCTGGGTGTTGTGTGATAAATATGTTATTCCACCTGGTTTCATTTGAGTGCATACCAAGTGTTCATGTATAGGTGTGTCATATTTGGCAATCAATTCGATCAGTTCTGAGAAGTTACCTTAATTGTCTGATCCCATGACTTCTTTGTGACCTCTAAACGCCGGGTTCTGCTTACTGAGGAATAATATCATGACTAGTATTATTTTCAGTAAACTCTCCATTTGTCTGTTTCTGAATGCAGTTGCTCTTGGATTTCTTGGTCGAGTAAACAACCCATGCTCTCTCTCTTTTCCATATCCTTCCATGCAAAGAAAGCTTCTTTGTGAGCAGGGCTATTTTCGTGGTCGACAATCCTTGGATTCAATTTTCTCCAAGACAAAAAAACCTGTACTGGCAAATGACAGCACAGATCAACTCCATATTGTAGGTAATGAGACACATGGGAAACAGAATGCAGCTTTTTGTCTACTAGAATAAACAAGATATGATCATTCTACCTTCTTACCATGTTGTAAGACTTTCAAAACCAAATTGAACCCAACGAATGTCTGTCAACTTCTCTGTTCTTTAATGACTTAGATCCAATCTTCAATAATTTGGCTTTCCTAGTTTTAGGGATTTGGTTCGGCCACGATGCAATATTTTTGAAGATATCTTGCCACTCAGGAATGTAGGATTCTTCTGAACTGTCACAAACACTAACTAGTGCGAAAGCAGATTTCACGTGAAATAATTGTCCTTCACTTGTGTTAATGGAATTATCCAATTCTGTGAATTGTTCTTCACATTCTATGTTACTGTGATTTTGTTTTCCAGCGTTTTTATTCTGCAACCATTGTTAGCTAAGCCAAATGCAGAAGCTACATTAATTTTGTCTCTTTCAACTCTCTGTTTTCTATATTGTAACCCACTCAATTTTTGTCACTTCATATTTTATCTAGCATGATGAATTCGAATGAACAGACAGACTGACAAACGTAACATGTGTGAATAATAGTGAATGTGTATCTAAGTCGTGCTCAATGCCGTGTCGTGTGCACTGTGCACGAACATTTCAAACACAGTATTCAGGATATTACATCAAAATCGTGGACTGCTCGAGATATGAGAAGATGTTATTGGGCAGATCCAAGATACAGTATTGCACAAGTAGGGGTTTAATTGATATTTGTGGGGAAGATATGGATCACTACAGTCCCAAATTTCGAATTAGTTGTTGGAAACTTATACATCTATCAACGATCACTAAGAATCCACCTCTACTTATAAATATTTACCCGAGTCATTTGTTGTCCTCTCGACACCCCTTTTGTCTGCCACTGTTTGCCACAGAACTGTATTGCACTTTGTTCAAGTGAAATTGGCTAACAAGTATCACCAGTGGTTCAATTCTTAGATACGAGACAACTATCCTTACTTTTCTAATAATAAGCATTAATCACAATTATAGCTTCCAACGTTTATAGTATAACACCTTTAGCAAACCAATAATATATACTGTCTTTTGGCGCGGCACTTCGGTTATATTTATAGGAGTGGAGAGAGTTTCTGGAAATTTCAGCTTATGCAACAATATAAATGATACACCAGTGTTTACGTGCACACATACATTGTTGATTCTTGCACTCGAGAAGTTTTTACAATTTTAGAGAGTATGCAGGAATTTCGCATCACAGTTTTAACAGTATTGGGTACGTACATTTTTAAATATAAATTTAACTTTAACAAACATCGATATATCATAGTAAATCCACCACAATAAATACAGTGTTCTTTGGCAAAATCTGAAGCAATGCTACATTCACCATCAACTTCAGCATTGGACATGCTATTGAATTATTGTCAGCATACCTTGTTTGCAGGAAAGATTTCTGGCTGCTCAAAAGATCTGGATTATGGCGAAATGTTAATTGCTCTGTATGGTAGCATTTTGGCATTTTGCAGTAAATGTATTCTACCAATCACATTTCGCTACTCTCCATAGCTATGGACTCATATTAATGCCTAGGCAAGTTAACAAGTGACTTGGTGCCAGTAATTACCATCCCAGTTAGTTCAGACTTCTAATAGCTATCATGACCAATATTTTCTGCCTTGTGATTCTGAATATGTGAGGTAATTTGTAGAGGTTGAATTGCAGCAGCTTGGGTGCCCTTTAGTTGCTTACGATCCTCTTGGTCACGAGGCTGAAACAAGAATGTGGACAGAGCTCTCACAATTGCTGGTAAAAGCTCTTAGTCCAAGAAAGTACCTCTTCCAATCTTGCTGCATTCTTGGATCATGTACCCGCCCCAACTACAACTCCTTTCTCCCCACATTATCTCAGAAATAAACTTCACAGCACTAGAAACTCAAATGGAACAAGAAACATATTGAAAATAAACCTCCAATAGGTAAATACGTTGACCATGACACCAAAATGTTATTTTGTTTGTGGTATTTGGGTCTTACAGAAAATATAGTGAACACAGAAAAGGAAAAACAAACATCAGTGAACAAATAAATAGAACTACTTTATTTGCAAACAGTTGTTAGACTGAGTGGCTACTATATTCGCTTATGGCTGCTTAGACAGGAGAATGTATTGGAAGCAAAATATCCTCACAAGACAAAGATGAGATAAAGAATCCTCAAAATACGACATTATCAAGTCCTAATGTGGTATCACACAATTTTTAGATTACTTACATTCAATGACTCAAACAAGATTTTTTCTGTTCTGTTTCGGCTCTGAACAGAACCAAAATCTTCGATTCTTGTTTCAAAAGGCTTTATCTTGTTCCATCAGGAATACTATATATGTTTGTTTGTTTTGAATTTCGCGCAAAGGGCTATCTGTGCTAGCCGTCCCTAATTTAGCAGTGTAAGACTAGAGGGAAGGCAGCTAGTCATCACCACCCAACGCCAACTCTTGGGCTACTCTTTTACCAACGAATAGTGGGATTGACTGTCACATTATAACGCCCTTACGGCTGAAAGGTCGAGCGTGTTTGGTGGGATGGGGATGCGAACCCGCGACCCGCAGATTGCGAGTCGAGCATCCTAACCACCTGGCCATGGCTATATATGTATGAGAAGGATTTTATTTTTAAATAAATAAATCTTTTAAGTAATGCTATTATTGTATTATGTATTTGGACATGAATTAAACCAACACCTACTAAGCATAATATGGAGTTGTTGTTTATAAAGTTTGTTTTGTTTTGAATTTCGTACAAAGCTACACGAAGGCTATCTGCGCTAACCGTCCCTAATTTAGCAATGTAAGACTAGAGGGAAGGCAGCTAGTTATCACCACCCACCGTTAACTCTTGAGCTACTCTTTTACCAACGAATAGTGGGATTGACCCTCACGTAATAACACCCCCATGGCTGAACGGGCGAGCATGTTTGGTGGGAAATTATAAAGTAAAGGAGTGTAAAGTAAAGAAGTATAAAAATATGGATTGGCTATAAACGAAATATATTTCTATACACAACATTTTTTTATAAACACCTTGTCTTTCTGAATAATCACCATCTTTGAGTAAGATCTTGACATTTTTTCTTGATCAAACTCTTAATAAAGCGACGTTATAAAATAGTGAAATTTGAAATTATGGTATCAGGAAGTGTAAAAAATCAACTGAAACCTGTTATTATTTTCTTTTGAGCAAACTATTAGCTACAGAACATCGAAAACGAATGAAGTTGTGGCAGTGACTATTTAAACGTTAGGTCTAATTGTAAATTTTTAGGCACCTGTTGGAATTTCTATTGACAAGTAATGTTATTCTGTTATTAATAAGCCACAAAAAGGTAAATAATTAACTTAATGTGTTTCCTTGCGTTTTTCTTTATGTTACTGAATTAATTTTCTTTACATTGCCCCCCCCCCCAGTGGCACAGCGGTTTGTCTGCCGACTTACAAAGCTAGAAACCGGGTTTCAATACCCATGGTGCGCAGAGTACAGAGAGTTCATTGTGTAGCTTTGTGCTTAACTTCAAACAAACATTTAAAGTTAATGTTATAAACGTCGCAGTTTTGCACTGGAATAGAACAATGCACTTTAACACCTTTTCACTCATATAAACATAAACGTATCACAGTGCAATTAGCCAATAATAATACATGCATTGACTGACTGAAACACGTTATTCTATTAATTACAACTGCCAGCTGCAGTTGACTGGCCAGATGCAGTTATAGGGCAGGTGATGTTTGGAACACCTTTTGAAGCCCCTTGTCTTAAATATGGCTGCACAGTCGCCCTGAATGCTGCCAGTCTCCTATACAACCCTGGGCACAGAGTAGAATGACCACTTGTCCAAGGACCTCCTATGTGCAGGTTCGTGGCTACAACTGCCAGTGGTCATCTCCACCTGTCACTTTGTCACTCACCTATCGCTGCAGGACTTATAAAGAAACTGAGGAATGAAGGTGAGAGCTTCTATAGTTGTAAAACCATTGCACTGGAGTAAACCCACTCCAGATCATGAAGAATCGTTATGGCTGGGGGCTTCATTGGCCTTAGGCTCTCCACAGCTGGTCCACCTTCATGGTTGTTGGGTCCACTACTGATCTCATCCATCCAATCAGTCTTCACATACTATAGGTAAGCATATCCCTAGCTCACTGAGGGTTTGAACCCCGTCAGTTATCCTCACGTGGTTTAACCGCCAGTCGAAGCAGTTAGCGAGATGTGGTCGTTGCTGTATGCAAACAGCTACGTGGAGCCGCAGATGAGAGTTGAGTGACATGTGGAGACCAAAGAGGATGAACTACTCGTTAGGGAGCATGACATATTCCTCTGAAGATGCTACCCCTCCCTCTACACTCAAAACGCCCCTATGGTTTCACCAAGATAAGGTTTTCAGTTCTACTTCCTTTTCAATTGTTGAGTACTTCATACCGCTGAAGAATAAACTGGGTATTCATAGTATTCGAAACAATGACGTACTGGTCAATTCGAGGGATGCATAACCTACAGATTTCTGCCTGATTGCACTGTTGAAATAAGCACTTGGAAACTGTTGTCCTTGGACACTATGAGGAATACAGAAAGCCTGCAGGAAGGAGTGATGTGCTTTTAACATGACAACCTTACAGCATAAATTTTGCAATGGTACTATGCAGCAGAGCTATTTTCGAGATAGGTGGTTGTCAGATAAACTATGAACTCATATGGCATCATGGACAATAAAGCTGAGGCAAGGCCCTAAAATTGTGTTAACATAACTTACTCAGCATTTGTATACTACAATTTTAAGTCATGCCAATATGCAAGTGTGACATCCCACAATCCTAAATTACCTTAAACAGTGTGTAGTGATTGAAAACATTATAACTTACACATAACTAGTGTATAATATATCTTTATTTAAGTATATTCAGATATAGCTAATAAAACGAAATTTTTAATAGATTTACTCAACAAGCTATGTAAATGTATGAATTATATATTGTCTGTGATATAAAAGATTGTTTGGTTTACATATTGGTGATTAATTTATGTTTGTGAGTGAAAATTTTTTTTAGTTTTGTTATAATAAGAGTTAACTGCAGGTGATTGTAGAAGGTTTTGTTAATAAATAATTGGTGTCGAGAATATAGAAAGTGGCCAGACAACTATGTAATAAATATATTCTTACGACAGTGGAAGTCACGAGACACTGCTGGCACATGCGTGACTGAATTTCTCGAATTATCGGGGAACTTCGCGAATTTTGGAGACGCCTCTTTGTTAGTATATAAGCCTGGCAGTGTAAGCCAGCGGATACGTTGATGATAAAGCGAACAGTAGTTACGGTAAGTTTCGGGTAACGTACGATTCTGTTTCGAGCTAGTGTGTGTTTTGTACTCGTAGAGAGCGAAATTATCGAGATTGTGAATCGCTGTGATTTATAGCGTGTATTATAAAAGTTGCTAAGTTTAAAGTGTCAATAAACGTACTGACTATGAAATTACTGTGTACTAAAAGTTTGTATCAAGAAAGAATAAACTGGTTTAATCAAGAAAGGACTTGTATTGGTGAAGTTCCTCGGAAAGAATTTCTACCAGAAATTAACAAACAAGCAGATACATAACAATATAAACAGCGTGAGACCAGCGGGAAGCAGTAGACAGACAACGATAGACAGATAATAGCAAATGATATATATATATTGTTACGACAGCAGAAGTCACGCGACGATGGAAGCATGCACGCTGGAGTTTCTAGAAGGATCATGACTGTTCCTGGCAACTCTAATCTTTTCTAGGCGCCCTCTTTTTTTGTATATAAGCCCGGCAAATAAAGCGGAGATATAACATCAGATAGTGAGATATAGAGACAGATAATTGAGTCAAGCGAGCGGTAGTGACCATAAATAAAGTGCGTGAATCGTTGTGAATTATAGCGTGTGTTTAAGTTAAAGTAAATATGGAAATTCTGTGTATTGCAAAGTTGTATTGAGAAAGAATAAACTAGTTTTATTTAAGAAAGGACTTCTATTGCTGAAGTTCCTCGGGAAGAATTTATACCGGAAATTAACAAACGACCAGAGATGCAACAAATTGGTGTCAGAAGTGGGATGAAAAACAAACGGAAACCAGAGGTGGGAAATCAAACTACAACTTAGCCAATTTGATGGCAGTAATACAAGAACAGCAAAAGAAACAAGAAGAGAGACAACAGCAGTGGCAAGAAAACCTGCAACCATGGCAGCTCGAAAAGAAAAATAAACAAGAGAGATTACAGTAGTTGTTCGAGGAAAAATAAAAGAAACAAGAAGAACGAGAAAATGAACAAGAAGAGAGACTACAGCAGTGATTGGAGGAGAAAGAAAAGAAACAAGAAGATCGAGAAAATAAACAAGAGAGACTACAGCAGTGGTTGGAGGAGAAAGAAAATAAACAAGAAGAAAGTCTCCAACAGTTGAGAGAAAGCCAGCACACACAAATGGAAAAGATTAGTAAATTTCAAAGTGAATTAAATACATTAAAGGATGATTTACTGTCTTTTACACAAGGAGAATATATTAGCCATGGATCTAATCAGCCTCAGACAATGGGAAGCCCATTTAAGAAAGGACTTGTATCCCTGAATTTCCTCGGGAAGAATTTTATACCGGAAATTAACAAACGTCCAGAGACTCAACAATATTATTTGAAAACAAGTAAAGTGCGTGCTGTTTATTCATCATTGAATTTATCGCTAACAAGTCACAGACAACTACTGTAGAAGAATCCTAAGCCCAACAATTACATAGTATATATTCATACTATTAAGAAATATAAGTAAAAGCCATTTATTTAGACAATTGGCAAAAAGAAGAACTTATATATATATATTTTAATCTGACAGACTGAAAGCTTAGACCTTGCAAATTATGAATCAAAGACTTCTACTGCGTAAATGTAAGCAATAAAAATAACAATGTGTAAATTATTTACAAAAAAATATTTAAAAATCAACAATAATTTGAAAGCATAAAATGTCTTCCAACTGACATTTAATAGTACCAGAAAGTTAATAATAAGATATTTGCGTAAACAAGTTCTATCACATTTGTTTGTTTCCCTGGAGAGCTAGAAATATAGTATTTGTTTTAAGAATTGGATATCAGTGATATGAATTTAACCATTGCTGAACGAGTGAATAAATTATTTTGTCATAATGATGTTATTTTCTAATGTAATGTTTGGTACAATAAATTATTTTTCCTTACCCGTAAGTATTTCCTCTCTGCACTCATTATTATCTCAAATAATAGTGGTAAATACTTTTTCTTGAACTTAAGAAGAATTCTATCATTGAAGTGTTTGTTTGTTTAGAGCAAAGATACATTGGGCTATCTGCTGTGCCCACTGCTGAGGATCGAACCATAGGAATTTAACGTTGTAAGTCCGTAAACTTACCACTGTCTCATCAGGGAACTCATTCAAGTGCAGATGTCATGCTGATTTGTAAGCAAATGAAACATGGAGTGTCTAAATGAATCAGAGTCAATGATCCAATGAAATGTTAAATGGTCAAACACAATGAAACATGGCATTCGCTTCTTTCCATTAGGTGAAAGAAAATGATGTTCTGGCAAAATAAAATAATTTTCCTTCTTCTATCGTAACTGGCTTTAACAAAGATATAAGACTGAATCTCTACACTTTGTCTAGAACACCAAACAGTTGATTTTTAACATTTTGAGGCATAATGTTATCGTCTGCTGGGGCATATTAACAAAGGAAAAGCTGAATTATCCTCACTACTTAGTGCTATTTATGTTATCAATAAATCATGTGCTTGTGAGTTGTTATCATATATGTGAGAAGTATAAAATTCAAAACCAGATCATCTTCTTCACTTTCGTCAATAATGTCCAAAATATAATGGGTTATAATATTTGTTTCTTTGCCTTGAGAACAAAAAAGGTTCACTGCCCGTAATTAATTATTTAAAAAAGTACAGTACTATGGAAAAGTGTTAGTACAAAATCAAAATTTCAGGCTACTTCCAAAAGAACAATGGAAGGTAAAATCATAAGTACTTAACATATCTGACCACTCTGTATAATCTATCACTGAAAACAGGATACTACCCTAAACACTGGAAATCTGCAATCATTATTGTAATCCCAATATCAACCACTGATCTACAAAAATCCAGCCAACTACAGACCAATAAGTCTTCTAAACTCCACAGGTAAATTAATGGAAATAATAATCTACCTAGAAACCAATAATGTCATCACTGGCATACAAAATGCAGCACGTTGTAAAAGACAAACCGCAGACCATCTAGTTAGATATTTCAAGCATTCAATCGTAAACCCATGACGGTAGCAGCTTTTCTGGATGTCAAAAATGCTTTCGATAGTGTATGGCACAACAGTTTATCATTTAAATTAAACCAACTTACATCCCACGCACAATAATACGCTGGACCTCACTTTCCTTAATAACAGACAAACCAGAGCTCGGTTCAACAAAACCCTATCACACCCATTCGAACCACAGGCAGATGTCCCGCAGGGTTCAGCTATTAGCTCACTCCTCTACATAATCTACATGAATGACATACCATTTCCGAAACTCGCGTATACTCACGCCTCTCAATACGCGGATGGCGTGTTATTTGGAGCTCTTCCACAGGCCCACTTACTGCAACTAAGAAAGTTCAAACTTCACTAAATTATATAACATGATGGTATAACAAGTGGCGTGTTGCATTAAATCCAGTCAAGACACAGGCCATTACATTTTATCGATGCTTCAGAAGAAAAAGGAAAAACTTACTCAAACAAGACTAACACTACTAGATTCTGACATTAATTTCACTAAAACTGTTAAATTTCTTAGCATTACTTTTAATAGATCTCCAAACTGGACAGACCACTTTAACAAAGTACGCAAATCAGTCAGTCAACGGATCATGTACCTAAAGAAAATAGGAGGCACTCACAAAGGCTGTACGCTTGGCTCAATCCTAACTATCTACATCAGACCACTCATTGAATATGGCTGCACGATTACATGCAACATGTCCAATGATTTAATGACAAAACTTGAAGCATTAAAATATCAAACAATCCGAACAGCTCTGAGATTACCCAAATACACCCCATCTAGCTACCTAGATTCATTTAACATTATACCCAGCCTTAAAGAAAAAAATATAAAATTAGCTAAAAGATATCGGATAGCAAATACAAGAAACTCATTAACACAGCAATTTTAAACACTAGCTGCAACACCAAACACATGGCGCACCCACAAGTCTCTATATTTTATATTCATTTATTAATATGTAGTGTTATAATCATCTAAGCCGTTCCTCTCATTTCAGATTCCTAGCTCAGGCACTACTCGGATAGAATATTTGGCGTCCAGGTAGTGAAAGTGGGTTTTTCTCGGCGTACTCCCGTTTTCCTCCCACATCAAAAATTTTGGGTATTATTTTTTTCCCTTCCCTCAAGTAGTTTTTATAAATCGTAATATCTTGAGTAGGGATGAACAGAAAATTTTCTGAACATCCCCGATTCCTTTCAGTCCTAAACGTTTTAAAATAAAAGTTACTGCAATGTGTTTTTGGTTTTGGTTTTTTTCACTGGCTTTAGTTCAGCAAATAGTTAATATTTTGTGTCCCCCCTTTGCTTTAATAACTGCAGACAGTCTTTCAGGCATTGTTGCAAATCTTTAATGAAAGTGTCCTTCGGGATTTTACACCAAATGTCTCTAATACACTCCCCTGAAGTTTCTTTGGAAGTAACTTTTGATTTCTCAAATCCCAGATCTGCTCAATTGGGTTGAGATCGGGGCTCTGTGGGGGCCATTAAATCATTTCAATGACTCCAGTAGCTTTCTTAGCTAATTTCTGCATAAGTTCGATGAGTGTTTGGGGTCATTATCTTCTTTGTAATAGCATCCTTTACAAATAATACGCAAACCACAAGGTATACCATGTTCGATCAGTATCTGATGGTACTTGTGCTGCTCCGTTATTCCATCTATTTTGCAAATACCTCTTGTCGCCTCAGCAGAAAAAAACCACAAATCACCACACTGCCTTCCCCATGCTTCATGGTAGGTGCTATGCATTGAGGTAAGTATC
>NW_013667687.1:9765-15724 GCF_000517525.1 Limulus polyphemus | reverse complement strand
CACCTTTCTTCCGCCGGACGTACAACCTACGGTTTGAACCAAATATTTCAAAATTGGACTCATCCGTCCATAACACACTTTTACAAACAGTCTAGTGTTTGTACTTTTTAGCAAATTTCAGTCTCTTGACAATATTAGGAGATCGAAGTAAATGTTCTTTATAACTGCTACACGACCAAATATCCATTTCTCGTTGAGTCTTCTTGATACTGTACATCTGGACACTTTTTTGTCATTTGGTACATGGTCATCTATTTCATGCTTGAGATCAATGACATTCTTCCTTCTATCCCGAAAGCTGCATAAACGACGATAATTAACACCAGTATCATTGAGTTAAGGTGTTCTGCCTCTTCTTTTCCTATTTTCAAATTTAACTGTCTCGGTCTCACGATCTCGGGTGTACTTGACAGTGTTTGGGGAGCATTTCAAGTCTGCAGCAATTTGTCGGAGAGTCCAACCAGCCTCACTAAAGCTTTTATGCGAACTCTCTGCTCTACTGACAATTCTCTACGCTTTTTGGGTCGTGGTATGACAGCAAAACTTAATATATAGTGTAAAACACTATTTTTTATCAAGGTTTATTTGTGGAATGCTATTAAATTGATTTCTTCTAGCATATACCGGTACCATATGCTTGCTCCTTGCTAGCTTCTTTCTATATAAGTTAAGACACTGCATGGGGTACCGTGACAGTTATTTCAGATCCTAATTTTGATCAGTATGTTCATTCAAGCAGAACCCTTATGATATGCCCTTGGTACAAATATATGGGAATTCTAAAGAATAAGTATTATCACCCTGGCTCATTCAATTGTCAACAGGGATCAGTGTTGAAATTTACATTCTGTAATGGCATGGAAGAATTAACCCCATAAAATGGAAATAATGACAAAATATTCTCTTATCCTAACAATTTTGCACAGTACTGTAATTTCTGGATATTTTTCACAATATTACTTTTTAATTGAGAGGTTCCATAATCTTCTATAATGATCTAAAACTCTCTCTTCTGTTCGTAAATTTGTTTCAATAAACAAATCATGTAGTTTTGTCAATAGAAATATTTTCACCTTCATTAATTATTCTTTTATCAATTGTATTGTTTACAAAACACATCAAATGAGCATGCTAGAACTTTGCCATTGTTATTTTTATATGATACACAACACCTAATTGAATTTGAAAAGTAACTTTTGAGATACATAACTTTTAAACAATCATGACTTTTGTTATCTACTCGAATAATAACCTTTCGCTGTACTGTCAGTGCAGTCCTACATTTTGAATTTTAAAGCTTCTAGTTACTTTTTTATCATCTATTTCACACATAGCATCATTTTTATTGGCCGTATTTTTGAATGACGTACAGTTGTTTCAGGTCTTTTTGAATGGGATAACCATATGGGCCCATATGGCAATATTATCAGTTGCCACAAGTAAGAGAAACGTATAGATGCCTGGTATTGAACTTTGCTTTCAACTGGCAAAAGCGGGTACGAATGTTTTCACATTCTCCCTGGATGGAATTCCAGTTTATTATACTGCTGACGACTCAAGCATGTTTTAGTTATGTTTCTTCCTCAAGGACACATCAACTAGGCATGGGTAAGATTAGAACCCACAACTTTTAAATTATGAGTAAAAGTCACTAATCACTAGGCTATGAGATAGATTCAGAAACATTTTAGTGTTTATATCTGATTGAAGAGTCCCTTATTTAGTGAAGAGAGATAAAGAGAGGACAGAAGTTGGAACAAATCTTTATGTGTTTCAATAACCACTGGTACAAAATACAAATGTTTCTCTTGACATTCCTTTTTTGTGCCTGCTCAGTGCGATTCTTGGCAGTGGAAATTACATAGAATGTGTGGTGATACACACGCTGATCAGTCAATTTAGCATTTAGAGCAAAATTATTATTGATTCTATCCATGTCTATCATCAGTATGAAACAAAATTTAATTTTAGTCCATAAGTGCAAAGTTTGATTTGTTCATCATGTTCATCATCAACTACATGAATAAAACAAAATCTGTTATGAGGAAGTGGCCATCTTTGTTTGTAATGATTAAAGTAATATGATTGGTTAAAAAAGTAAGGACAACTACCGAAGTATTTTTAGTTTCTTGTTAAGCACAAAGCTATACAATGGGATATCTGTGCTGTGCCCACTGGAAGTATCAAATCCCTTTTTTTCATTACAAGCCCTTAGACTTATTTCTGAGCCACCAGGGGACAGCTATATTGGATAACTATTTTTAGCATAAAATGTTGACTAGTATAGACTAGTGTATATTGAAATTTAGTGGAAGTCTTTTGAAAATTGCTTTCTTATATTTTATTTTTTGAAAACGAAAAGAGAAAAGAGCTACCTTTCAAGTTGCGACTAACATGCATTCTACATATTTTGTTTCATTGCTTAGTAATTTTTCTAAATTTTTGTACACATGCTTAGCATTTACTTAAAACACCCTTGTAAGATGGATACGGAAAGGTAGAAACTTGCACTAATCACCTACTTTAGACAGAGGTTATGTAGAGCAATGATTGTTCAAGTAGGCTTATACTTGTTTGGCTCTGTTCTATGTCATGTTCTCCTAAAGTGAGGTCATACTTATTCACAGGTCTACTTAGGGGACTTATACTAGTTAATGTGAGTTGGAGGCTTAGTTCTCTTGATTATGTTTAATGGAAATAATTAATGTAAGCAAAGATTCGAAACAGAACTGGAATGATAAAGGGAAATTAAAATTTTCATGGAACAGAGACAACACTAAGTTACTACATTCTGGAACGAGAACGATATACAAGATTTTGTTTCTTGGTTAATAGCGTTTTTTAATTCACTTCCAGCCTATTATCCCCATCTCTTTCCATTGTTTTTAAATTTGAAAAGAAAAACACTCTTTACAGAGTTACATTCAAAATTTAAACAATTTTATTATGAATATATGTCACTATAGTTGGCATCATATTTTATTTTTCTCTATCAGTCAAAAGTTTCATATATAATGAAGATTAATATATTTTGTTTCTCTCTACAAACGAATTCTCCCTTCCGGGAGACTAACGGCTTGAGTTGGGATTGACTGAATATTTAAATTTATCTACATATTAAGTTTAGAATTGTCTTTAAACCGATGTTTCATTTAAGTAATACTTTTAAATATAAAGACAGGAGTCCTTTTTCGCTTCGCTATTACATCATATTTAAATTTACATATCCAAGGTGTAACTTTGGCTAACTGGGCTTACAATACGTTGTCCGAGCTCACCTTTTAAAGAGTATGCACAAAACAAAGTATATAATCAATGGTCCAGCCTTGGCCACTATTTACCAATCTCTATCTATATTTTGAACCATTTAGTTGTGTTTTTTCGGGCGCTATTAATTCAGCCTTTATTATATTTTATTTAAACAGTCCTTATCATGACTAATTATATTTAGTTGTATTGGTGATATATATGTTTTGAGCCTAGAGCAAGTTGAATATTTTATAACCTTACTGGTCTTTTGATCGTTCTTGTTTTGAATCATTTATTTCAGGAATCGTGAATCCATTCGATTCACTACCTGATGAAGACCCAGAACATGGCTAACAATCCGCTGGTGAACCGCTGTCCATCGATAACCAGTTCCATGCTGGTGATGGCCCAAGATTGTTGTTCATTTAGCGAACAGGAATCCTTGGATTCTCCTTTGTCAAGAACTAACGCTGAGAAATTCACCAACCAAGACTCTAACAGAACCTCTACCAAGCCAAGACCAAACCTCCACCTTGTCTGCCAAACCTGCTTCTCTTAGTCCTGTCCAGCAAGCCACTGTTCCTGTTCCAGCCCAGCCAGCTAATCCAAGTGTCCAAGCCCAACTTGCCAATCTGATTGGCTCCAGTCACACCAGCTAACGCACCCAAGATGCCACCACCCATTGTTGTCGAGGGTATATCCTGTGATGTTTGCCAACCTGCCATTGCCAAGGAGCTATGCTGCCTGTTTCCGTCAGCGTAGAGGGGGGGCTGTGATCAAGTGTAAAGAGCCCTAAGGATATGCCACCGTCCTGAACCCCTGGCCTGCCTCATCCTACAATGGTGCAAAGGATATGGTGATTCGAAATGTTTCCTTCGATATCACCCTCGAGAGGAAAGAAGTACTGGCTGCCCTGGAGATCCATCCAATCAAGTTAGAGCAGATCAAGTCTTCCAAGACTGGAATCCCCAATCCTCTAGTCAAGTTTACAACCACCAATTTGAAAAAGGCTGAGGAGATTATCACCTTTGGAGTCACCCTCTTCTTCACCCATCATCAGGTTGAAGCTGCCAAGGAACAAGGACCTCGAATCACCCAGTGTTTTAAGTGCCAATGCTTTGGGCACACAACGAGGCCTGTACAGGCACCATTTGCTGTGTCATTTGCGAATGTTCCCACCCAGTAGCAGCCTGCACCAGCCAGAGAGACCAGACTCAGTGTGCGAACTGTAACAGTCTACAGGCCGCTTGGTACCGAGGATGCCCGAAGTTTAATGTCGTGACGTCATCGCAATGACCCACCACAGTTGTAAGAAGACCTTACATTTGAGCGATCCTCTAGGGATCTTTTCAGCACAATCCTCTCCCTGCCAAGAACCACTTCGACATACGCAGACATCACAGAAGAAGACCTTTTCTGAAGCTGTCCAAGGCCGACCTACTCCAGGGATACCACCAGTGGACCTCGATGATTTGTTAGATACAATAACGTGCGTCATTATTGACACCATCTCCGAACTCTGTGGCAAAATCCTCAACCATGAAACAGTCGCCCTAAAGGTAGTTGAAACCACCAAGTACTACTTTCAATCCTCGGAGTTTGACAACCCGGTTACCTTGGGTCGGATCCTGGAACGACGCCGAGCATCCTACCCATACAAAGGGCAAGTCTTTCAGTTTGTTTTATATTACAAGTGATCTTTTAAAAAAATAATTAAAAATGACTATCTTAATTCAATTTAATATACAGGGAGGATTAAACTATAAACAATTTGAACTTTATAAATTAAGCAAAGCAGCAAATTCAGATGTTATTAGCATTAACGAAACATTACTCAATGAAAATAGAAACTTTAACATTCCCGGATTTAACACATGTCACAAACCTATGAATAATTGTAGCCCGTGAATTAGCACGATTATATAGAAAAGTACTTATAGTTCCTTTTCTCTATTTTAAATAATTCGGATATGAATAAAATAATTCTCTGCCAAATTCATCCATCCAATTCATCGCCCATAACTTTAGCCGATATTTGTCTCTCCCACCGAAAAACCTGACATTAATACCCCTACAGAATACTTATAACCAGTACCCCCAACACAATTATAATTGATGACTTAATTTGTAAGCATACAGATTTTAATTGTCACGTCACGAACGGCAATGGTAAGATCATACATAAATTCCTTGAGGTCAACAATCTTGTAACAATTAATAATAACTCCATGATACACACTCATTTTAATGGCTCCCAAAACATTCTAGACTTAGCAATAATACCTACTTCTATAATTAACCATATCGGTAACTTCCAAGTTCAGGACATTACTGGGGGAGATCACAACCCAATATCATTTACCTTGTATCCTCACAGGAGAAACTTTTCCAGGCCTCAGCCACTAGCTGACCGGGTTAAACTGAATAACAATATTGTTAAACCCTTACCGGAAATCAGACTTAGAGCCGAAAATCACATTAGAATTAACGAACTAACTGATACAATTACAGAAGCAATAAAAGAAACCATACCCAGCAAAGTACGTAACCTTGACATGAACTCATGGAATCTTACACCAGAAATTCATTAGTTAATAATGAGCAGACAACTCTGACGCGAGTTCAACCTCAGTCGCAATCTTACTGTTACGTCTCCGTTCGTTAGTTAATTTTCCGTAACTTCGTTCCGACGAAACTTTAACGACACAAG
>NW_013667687.1:4571-9390 GCF_000517525.1 Limulus polyphemus | reverse complement strand
TGGTTTATTCTTTCTGAATATAACTTTGCGATACACTTAATTTCAACAGTCGCGCTATAATTCTCAACGAACTTCTCACTTGCTTAATAATATTCTCTCTGACTGCAGTTCAATTACTCATTACACTGTTGTCCTGTCCCGTTGACAACGTCTTATATATACAAGACTAACACATATCTAGTAAATGCTAGGGCATTCTTGAAGGAACAGGATATTTCTAGAAAGGGGTAGCGTGATACTAGTCACGTGACCTCGCTGACGCAACACTACGTTAAAAACTTTAATCAATAGTAAAAACGATCAAATCAGGAATCTTATACAAAACCAACAAGAGGATAACTGGGACAGAATTTGTAGATCTGTAAATAATTCTAATTCAGATCTCTCGTTATTTTGGTGGAAATCCAAATCCATTACCAACAATCAATCCAAAAATAGCATTACATCGATTAAATATAATAACAAGACCGCAACCGATAGTGAACAAGCAGAAGTATTTACCCAGTATTTAGAAAAAACTTTTGTAACACCGAATCTAGCCTCATTCGACTCAACTCACTTTAACTACTTAAACAATCATGTAACCAATGGCCTCGACACCTTCACCCCGAAGTTTCCAATTTCAATCCAACAAGCTAATAATCCCGGCAAAACATTTACACGCCCCATATCACTTAATCTTAAAACTTAAACCTTCATAAGATTAAACGTAAGGCTCCAGGTGAAGATGGTATTAACAACATTTTCCTCAAAAACTTCTCGGACCTTATTTGAAATCACCTAATCGCTATATATAACCAGTCATTTGGAAATCGGCAATTAAAAGTAATCCTTAAGAAATATAATGACCATAGCAACCCAGGTAATTATAAATCCAACAGCTTAATCAAAACCTTAGGAAGATTAATGGAAACATATAACCAACAGACTCGTAGCAAACTAATAATCAAAATGCAAGTAGGAAGAAACCACAAACTTCAGATGACCTAGGTCGATTAACCGAATCAGTCTATAAAGGCTTCGATAGAAAGCAAAACGACCATAGCCACTTTCCCAGATGTTCAAAAAGCGTTAGACTCAATCTTGCACGAAGGTTTGAAATTTAAATTACACAGTATCTGCATTCCTACCCTAATAGAACGGTGGGTATCCAGTTTTCTCACTAAATTATACCTTTAAAGTTAAGATAAACGACGCAGTGTCCCACTCGTTCATTTGAGCAGCAGGAGTTCCACAAGGGTCTGTGTTAAGCCCCACACTGTACAATATTTTTGTAAACGACATACTTTCCCCCCTCTAACGTACAAACTAACTTCTCAGTATGCAGATAATACTGTCATCTGGAGCACATTAAGTAACTCGCACACCGCCATTTCCAGAGTTCAAGCCTCACTGAACACAGTTTCTAAATGATGCAATAAATGGCGCGTTGCCCTCGACCCCACCAGAACTCAAGCTATCGCATACCGTAAAATAATGAACAAGTCCTGAAGGAAAATTAGAAACTTTAAGTTACACTTAAGTAATACACCGACCAACTTCTCTGACTCTGTCAAGTTCCTAGCCCTAACTTTTTCATTCAACTTATCCTGGTATAAACATTTCAGTGAAATTATAAAGTGAGCTTGTACCAGAATTAATTATCTTAGACTTATTGGTGGTACTAACAAAGGCTGCTCTATTAAAACAGCCAACGCCATTTCTAAAGTTTATATTAGACCCCTCTTTGAATACAGTAACATCAAGTAACCAATATAAACGAATACAGAATCTCCAAAATAGAACTACCAAAATAACAACTTCTCAGTTATACACCACCGAAATACCTATATTCACTGGCCGAACTTCCTCCCCTTAAAAAACGCTTTATCAAACTCGCCACCCGCTATTACAAATGCACACGAACACAAGCATTTACAGTAATCGCGTCCACCCTAACCTCATTGGCTAGATATATATATTCTCTCCCCTTAACATAATTAGTGATATCATAACGTAAGCCAATTTTATCTAACCTCGGGTGTGTATGCATGCATTAACCCACCATTTCACTTTCAGTTAAGGGCACTGGGCAGGTATATTTATTCGGCACCTGTCCAGTGAAAGAGGTTTTATCTGGGTACTCCAGTTTCGCCACATCAAAATTTCGACTACAGGATCTAACGATCCCAGGCACTGAGAATGACCGCATTTTGTATGGTTAATTCTTAATGTTTCATTACCTATAACCTGTAATTAAAGTCTTTAATATCCTGTATGTTTAATCTAAAAATCCTGAAAATCAAAAATTATACTTTCTAATTCCAAAGTAAGGTTAATTCTTCAGGTATATCAACTTAATATCTGTCCGTATCACCGTCTTCGACAACATTAACCGCCTGACGTCACCACAACGTGTGTTATCAACCACATATGCGTTCCACGTGCGCTGAGTCTCTCTTCAATCAAAACAAGCCTCTTCTTCTCTTCTCTTCCTTCGTCACGTTAAACACTTTGCGGCTTTCCCTGGATGCTTTTTTGGCAATTTAGTTAGACAGTAATGTATCCACTTAAGTTAGGAATTAATCCCTGAATATCTGTCCATTACATGTACAAATATATCGCACTGGATTAATAATCGGTATGTATCATACCTACCATGCAAATCACAATACTCTCTATTCCCAGTAATGTTAAAATCTTACTTCCGCGTGTGGGGCTGAAGAGAAACAACAGTTTCTGAGTGCCCCAGGTTGTCTCTCGAGCCCCTTTGGGGTTCGTTAGATACAAAACCAAAATTAATGCCATGTTAGTTAGTTAGTTAGTTGCCACTATTTACAGGATTATAACACAAGTGTCACTTCTAAACACTTCAACATCTTGGGGAGTGTGGAGAGCAAAGAAATGCTACGCACTAAGTAAGATTGTGGATACACAAGACACGTCCTGAATTAAATGTTAATCAGACAGCTTCACTATTACGAACCTGTGAAAGAATGATTACAGAGGAACTTGTCATAAGACATTACACATAGGAATACTGCTTGTGTAAACAAAACACTTTTCATGTATTGCCTTAGAAATTTCAAGATTTAAAAGAAGAAGAATGGTATTTGTAAACAGGTCGTTTATTTAGCTTTTGACATATTTCGTGTTGGTAAGTGGAAAGTGTTTTTTACAGATAACTATTTTCCGTGTCGTTTTGAAACTTGTCTAAGTCCAAGTAATGATTTAAGTGTTATTTGAGACCAAAAGTCTTCGCGTGTTTTATAGTTATCTAACATGTACCTTTTCGCATGATTCCTGCACTTAACTATCTTTTTTTTTAGCTATGCATCTCTTTTCTTTTCCAATAACTAATATTCCTAGTGTTTTCTAAGTCGTTTTAAATGATTTTTTACAACTAACTAACGTTTTTTCATTTCTTGAGGTATATTTTTCGTAGCTATGTAACGTTGTTTGTGTTTCTTCCCAGCTAACCATCGTTTTACAAATTTTCTCTATCTAAGTATCTTTTTCTGTGTTTCCTGTGTGGTTTCGTATAGCAAACTATCGTTTTATTAATTTCTATATATAGCTATAGTTTTAAATTTTTCTTCCTATTTCTGTATGTTCTGAAACATTATTTGATACGACACAATCTGCGAAAAACTGGTTACAAGGATAGGCGTCATAAGACATTAGAAATAGGAAAACTGTATTTTTAACAATACACTTTCAATCTATTGTCTTAGAAATTTCAAGATTTAGAGGAATGGTATTTGTGAACAGTCGGGATTTTGTAGCTTTTGGCGTATTTCCTATTGGTATCTATCCTTTTTTTCATGTTTTTCACAGCTAACATCTAAGCCTAAGTAATAATTTAAATGCTTTTTGAGACCAAATGTTTTAGCGTGTTTTACATAGTTATCTACCGTTTCGAGTTATTTCTAATAACTAGTGTTCCTAGTGTTTTCTAAGTCGTTTTAAATTATTTTTATAACTAGCGTTTTTTATTTCTTTCGGTATATATTTTATAGCTATGTAACGTTTTGAGTGTTTTTTCCCCAGCTAACCATCGTTTTTAAAATTTTTCTCTAAGTTTCTTTTTCTGTATTTCCTGTCTGGTTTCATATAGCAAACTATCGTTTTATGTGATTTCTATGTATAGCTATCGTTTTGCATTTTTTCTACCTATTTCTGTAGAAAAAAAAACTTAACATGACAGGAATTTTGTTTGAAGGAAGAGAAAACAACGTGATAGTTGCGAGCTCTTCCCAACAGGGGTGTTCAGGTGTAATGAATTTGTTGTTATGTATTTATTTTAATATGAACGTTGTTTAGATTAAGTTTATATTTAAAAACATACATAGTGTTACGTCTCCGTTTGTTAATTGATTTTCCGTAAATTCGTTCCGACGAAACTTTAGCGACACAAGTCCTTACTTAATAAAACTGGTATATTCTTTCCGAATATGACTTTACGATACACTTAATTTCAACAATCGCGCTAAAACAAACGCTATAACAACGAACGTGCTCAACTTCAATAATACTTTCTCACTGCAGATCAATTACTCACTACCTACCCACACACATTGTCCCGTCATGTTGTCACCCTCTTATATATATATACCAGACTACCCTATATCTAGTAATCTCCCGACTATTCCCGAAGGTTCGAGAGGTGGCGTGACACTAGTCACGTGACCTCGCTGACGCAACAATATAGTCTTTTTATTTATTTCATTGTTCAACGAACTTCATTAGTTCACTTCAATAAAGCGTACAGAAGTTAAATAAAAGTCATAAAAGGGAAAGGAATGAACTTTTCATCAGTATTCCTTAATTATAGTGTTGT
>NW_013667687.1:0-3988 GCF_000517525.1 Limulus polyphemus | reverse complement strand
TATATTATATTATATTTATATTATATTATATTTGAAAACAACTAAAAACGATGAATAGTTATTGGAAAAGAAGGATACCAATAACATCTAAAATAATAAATAAAATGATAGTTAGATGCAGAAATCACAAGAAAGGGTAGATAACTTTATAAAACAGTGACAACATTTTCTCACAGAAAAAAACGTAAAATATTATATTATATTTGAAACCAACTAAAAACGATGAATAGTTATTGGAAAAGAAGGATACCAATAACATCTAAAATAATAAATAAAATGATAGTTAGATGCAGAAATCACAAGAAAGGATAGATAACTTTATAAAACAATGACAACATTTTCTCACAGAAAAAAACGTAAAATATTACTTTGGCTGAGAGAACTTGCGAAACGACACGAGAAATAATAGTTTGCTTTTTAAGCAACGCAAAAAGAATAGTTATCTATAGGACATATGCCGAAAGATAGAGAAACCCAACACTTTAATCTTCTCAGTCTCCAAATTTCCAAGTACAGAGACAAAAAGAGTACTGTTTAAAAATGCAGTATTCATATTTACAATGTCTTATGGTAAGTATCTATGTAACCATTCTTTCGCATGTTCGTAGTTGTTGTGCACACACCATAATATTTGGAGACGTATCAAATCCGTTATATAAATACTGTTTGAAAACATGCAAAAATAAGTAGGAAAGACGCAAAACTGTAATTACAGGTCAGATAAAACGATAGTTTGCTACAGGAAACAAGAAATAGATACTTAGTAAAGAAACGTTGTAAAATGATCGTTAGCTGGTAAATCACTCTGAGCTTGACATAAATATCCCAAATATACTAAAAAAAAAAACGTTAGTTATTTATAAAAGATATTGAAAACAATAAAGAGACGTTATAAAAGACAGATAATAAATCCATATCTAAAATATTAAACAAATCGATATTTAGCTGTAGAAATCAAACAAATCAAACTCGTCATAACACGAGTATCTATGTAACCATTCTTTAGCAGGTTCGTTACCGTTATGTGTACACCATCATAATTGTTGTCCTATCAAATGGAATACGAAGGCAGAAAATAGGTAGAAATGAACCTAGACAGTATTTATACATAGATATCACATGAAACGATAGTTTGCCATAAGAAACTACGCATATATATATATACATATATATTATATACTGAAGATCATTTGTAAACCGATCGTTAGCTGGGAAAACACTCTGAACTTTTCAAAAATATTCCGAAAGAAATCAAGACCGTTAGTCGGTTATGAAAGTCATCGAAAACAATAGATAGACATTATAAAAGATAGATATCTAAAACAAAAAAAAGAAATGGTTAGTTAGCTGCAGAAATAATACGAAATGCTAGATAGCTATATAAAACAAGAGACGATAATTTGTCACAGAAAACACTTAAACGATTACTTTGGCTTAGAAAACTAACGAAATCACACGGAAAAGGGTAGTTATCTCTAATAACTATGTGAAAAGCTACTGAAACACAAATATCGTTATATATCTTTTATGTACTGAAATGTCTAATGATATAGATATTAAGTGTATTGCTATTAATGCAATATCGAAATCTATGTTGTCACAAGACGAGTAACGGTGTAACCATAATTTAGCAGGTTCGAATTCGATATGTACACACCATAAGAATTGTTGTCGTATAAACTGACTTAGATAAATAATGTTTGATCAGTAAAGAATTTGGCACAAAAAGACACAGAACGATACATGGAAATAGATCTTTCTAGAGAAAATATGTAAAGCGATGGTTAGCTTGGAAAACCTTTGTAAACGTTACGCAGCTATTAGAAATACACAAAATGAAATGAAAAACCTTATTTAGTTATTTCATTTTTTGAAAACAAATAAAAACGATGAATATTTATTGGAAAAGAAGGATATCAATAATAGCTAAAACAATAAATAAAATGATAGTTAGATGCAGAAATCACAAGAAAGGATAGATAACTTTATAAAACAATGACAATATTTTCTCACAGAAAAACGTAAAATATTACTTTGGCTGAGAGAACTTGCGAAACGACAGTCAGTCTCGAAATTTCCAAGTACAGAGACTAAAAGAGTACTGTTTAAAAATGCAGTATTCATATTTACAATGTCTTATGGTAAGTATCGATGTAACCATTCATTCGCATGTTCGTAGTTGTTGTGCACACACCTAACATTTGGAGACGTATCAAATCCGTTATATAAATACTGTATGAAAACATACAAAAATAAATAGGAAATACGCAAAACTGTAATTACAGATCAGATAAAACGATAGTTTGCTACAGGAAACAAGAAATAGATACTTAGTAGAGAAACGTTGTAAAATGATCGTTAGCTGGTAAATCACTTTGAGCTTGACATAAATATCCCAAATATACTAAAAGAAATTAAAAACGTTAGTTTTTATCAAAATAATTGAAAACAATAAAGACACGTTATAAAAGACAGATAAAAAATACATATCTAAAATATTAAACAAATCGATATTTAGCTGTAGAATTCAAACGAGATGCTAGATAACTATATAAAACACGGGAGAAATTTTCTCAAAAAACACTTAAACGATTACTTTGGTTTACTTTACAAAACGACACATAAAACGATACGTAACTGTAATACACACGATGTGATTTCGTTAGTTTTCTAAGCCAAACTAATCGTTTAAGTGTTTTCTATTACAAATTACCGTCACTTGTTTTATACAGTTATCTGGCATTTCGTATTATTTCTGCAGCTAACTAACCATTTCTTTCATGTTTTAGATATATTTTATAATGTCTCTCTATTGTTTTCAATGATTTTCATAATTGACTGACGTCCTTGATTTCTTTCGGGATATTTTTGAAAAGTTGAGAGTGTTTTTCCCATCTAACGATCGGTTTACAAATGATCTTTAGTATATAATATATTTCTGCGTTGTTCCTTATAGCAAACTATCATTTCATGTGACTTGTATTTATAAATACTGTCTGGGTTCATCTCTACCTATTTTCTTCCTTCGTATTCACCCACCATATACCATTAGATACGACAACAATTATGATGGAGTATACACAACGATGACTTACCTGCTAAAGAATGGTTACATAGATACTCGGGTTATGACATTCTAATTAGAATACTGAATTTATAAACAATACAATATTTACGTTGATTTTAAGAAATTTCAAGACATAAAAGATGAAGCCCGATATTTGTAACAGGCGGGTTTCTCTACCCTTTTGGTACATTTCCTATTGGTAAATAGCCTTTTTTGGAAAACGGTAGTTATCTCTAATAAATATGTAAAAAGCTTCTGAAACACAAATATCGTTATTTATCTTTTATGTCCTGAAATGTCTAATGACATAGATAATAAGTGTATTGCTTCAAAATGCAACATCGTAATCTCTTTTCTCACAAGACGAGTATCGCTGTAACCATAATTTACCAGGTTCGAAAACGATATGTACACACCATAAGAATTGTTGTCGTATAAATTGACTTACATAAATAGTGTTTGATAAGTAAAGATCTCGGCACAAAAAGACACAGAACGATAGTTAGATACGGAAATAGATCTTTCTAGAGAAAATATGTAAAGCGATGGTTAGCTTGAAAAAATCTTAGGAAACTTTACAGAGCTAGGAGAAATATATAAAATGAAATGGAAAACCTTAATTAGTTATTTCATTTGATGAAGACAACTAAAAACGATGAATAATTATTGGAAAAGAAGGATATCAATAATAGCTAAAACAATAAATAAAATGATAGTTAGATGGAAAAAATCACAAGAAAAGATAGATAACTTTATAAAGCAATGACAATATTTTCTCACAGAAAAAATGTAAAATATTATATTATATTTGAAAACAACTAAAAACGATGAATAGTTATTGGAAAAGAAGGATACCAATAACAGCTAAAACAATAAATAAAATGATAGTTAGATGGAAAAAATCACAAGAAAAGATAGATA
>NW_013667686.1:215364-218393 GCF_000517525.1 Limulus polyphemus | reverse complement strand
GAACTTGTGTCGTTAAAATTTCGTCGGAACGAAGTTACGGAAAGTTAATTAACAAACGGAGACGTAACAGTACTAACTAGCATTGGAGACTTGAGGATGCTGTATTTTACTTAAAAATTTACCAATTAACAAACGAAAACTTGTCTCAAAAAGATACGTCCAAAACCACCATCTTTGGGAGTTTCCAGATTGAACTTACGATTCATATTCAACAAATTGTAGTGTAAAGATACCTCTTGGCTCCTGAGGGACGTGTTAGATATTTCTACACCAATCCGCAAAACCTTTTAAATACATACACTGGAAACCAAAATATGTTTACTTACAGTAAAATATGCTGACACAAATAATTCCAGTGAGATTTACTCTACTTCCTGTTTTGTTTTTTCTTAACAAAATTTCAGTTGCTAACATTTCAAAAAGTGCGTTTGTTTAAAGACATTTTGGTCACTCACAGGACAGCTTGTTAAGCTCAGGATCCAAAATACATAGGATGAAGCAGCTGGATTAAAATAACCCAAACTTACACAAACAGAACTGAGAAAATTCTATCTCAAAATTTTAAAAGCTGTATGATATGAATATCAGTGTCAAAAAGTTTATCATACTACAGGATTGGTAAAATAATGTAATATCTCTTAAAACGGTGGTTGCTGGGACCCGAGTTAACCCTTTATATCCTGATGGCACGTGAGACTAAACCAATTTTTGTAACCCACAAGAGTCCTTTGTATTTACAGAATAACGGAAATGACTGTCATTTATAAAACCACGCCAACAGTTGAACACCGAATTTTTCTATCCATAGCCCAGCATACTAACCACTAAGCCAGACCCGGCCCACATCGGGATAGTTACAACTAATGAACACGAGACAGAGCTCTGTTCTTCCTGATAAATAATAGTTCTCAATAACTTTAAAACAGGTTTAATATATATACATATATATACTTTAATTCTAACTTTCAATACCTTAGATAGTAGTTTGTAAGACTTCAAGCAATACCATATACTATATAATTTGTCTACTGTTTCTAATAAATTCGTAATAACTTCCAAGGAAATAAAAAAAAAAACTAAACTAATATAGTGTTAATTATTGTTTTCAAATTCCAGTTTTCACTGAAATTTACAGTTCTTAGAACAAAAACCTGGATCGAAACTTATCAAGCTGTGTAATATGCAGATGTGGCATGTCCCTTCACGTGTGCCAAACTAAAGAATTAAAAAAAGATTATATATAATATGCAGCAAACGTTAGTTCGCTGTTCAGCAGTCTGACCAATACAAGTTGAATGAATTCAAAATACAAATAAATCAAACATATGAACGTACATACCAACCAAGTAGCGATGACAGGGAAGTATAATTTGTATGCTTCGCGAAGCGGTGGAAAATTGTAAAGTACGAAACTGCTGCTATATCTTCGCTTCAAGAATATCCAAGCGCCAAATGTATCCAATAACGGAACCGACTTCTGCTGATTGGCTAAAGGACTATCAGTCTAGTTGGACGAATGCGCAGGATTAGATAAAGAAGAAGCAAACTTTACTGTGATCGTGTGATTTACCAAACATAAGTGGTGGACCCAATGTGGAAAAACGAACCTATTATCCACAGACAAATTTGCTTAAAGACGATACGTATATACTAATGAACCAGAGATAAACATGGAAAATAATTTTTCTTACTAAACAAACAGCAAGAAAAACATTAATAAAAATAGATAATTTTTACACAGATGTACCTGATAGCGTGGCTATGTTTTTGTGTTGTTTGTAGTTGCGTCTGTCATTTGAAGCCAGATTGACATATCTCGGGACAACATACAGTTAGTGGTGCAGAAAATAAGCTTCCTAGCAAGTACACAGATGTTTGCAAAAAAAGTGTCATGTACAGAGACTGTGAATGGATTGGAGGGGGCAACATGTACAGAGGCTGTGAATGGACTGGAGGGGGCAACATGTACAGAGGCTGCGAATGGACTGGAGGGGGCAACATGTACAGAGGCTGTGAATGGACTGGAGGGGGCAACATGTACAGAGGCTGTGAATGGACTGGAGGGGGCAAACATGTACAGAGGCTGTGAATGGACTGGAGGGGGCAACATGTACAGAGGCTGTGAATGGACTGGAGATAATTAACAATGATGCAGGGGCCGTATAAGGAGTATAATTGGAATTACCTACTGTCAAAAGGTTTTGTTTGTTTGTTTCTAGTTAAGTACAATGCTACACAAAGGGCTGTCTGTGCTCTGCCCAACACGGCTATCGAAACCCGGTTTTTTAAACGTTGTAAGTCCGTAGACATACCGCTGTGCCACTGGGGGCCTGTCAAAAGGAGAGCACCTGGTTAGCAAGTACACAATGAGACAGAGGCAGAGGCAAAATATGATCACTGTTTGTTTGCTTTAGAGCAAAGCCACATTGAACCATCTTATGTATCCACCGCGGAGAATCGAACCCCGGATTTAGGGTTGTAAGTCCTTAAACCTACTGCCGTCTCACCGAGGGGACAAAAATTACACACTGACACAGTGGTAGTGGACAGTTAGGAATTAAACACCTATACGGAAGCTCCTGTGTCAGTTACTCAAAGTTTTTAATTCTAAGAAAGAGCAAGAATAAATTCATACCTATTCAATCTACCTATTATTATAATACTAATACTATTCAATCTACCTATTATTATAATACTAATACTATTCAATCTACCTATTATTATAATACTAATACTATTCAATGTACCTATTATTATAATACTAATACTATTCAATCTACCTATTATTATAATACTAATACTATTCAATCTACCTATTATTATAATACTAATATGCAGAATACAATATCTGTGGTTATAATATCAGCGAAATGTTTTACCTTGTCATAAGCAATCCAAAGACCAGTTTTGTAACTACAGATGAAACAAGTCGATCAAAGACCAGTTTTGTAACTACAGATGAAACAAGTCGATCAAAGACTAGTTTTGTAACTACAGATGAAACAAGTCGATCAAAGACTAGTTTTGTA
>NW_013667686.1:206817-214458 GCF_000517525.1 Limulus polyphemus | reverse complement strand
GACAATACCAATAATAAATCAGGCACAATTATGCTAACACTACACGCCTGATTTATTATACAATTATGTTAACAATACACATCATTTGGTTTAACTTATATTAAAAATATCCATCAACAACTTGTTTGATAAAATGGGAATGTTTTCATTATGATTGTTGTAATATATATGAACACTTTAATTTATGTATAAAAGGTAAAAAAACACAATGGACCCAATTTCGGAGACAGCACAAGTTCCCCAGTGACGGGAAAAGCTTAAGTTAATCTATCAGTTTAAATTATTTCATGGACTTTAAAAAGGTTAATTGTGTTACATCGCGAGAAATAATTGTTGAGAGTTTCAGTCACGCTAAGAGGTGATCAACAATAACATACGATAAATCTACATTTTTATTCTTTAAGTTACGTCACGTTTTGAAATGTTAATGATAGTGTGATTAATTCCTAACAATTTAATGAAGAATATCCTGCTTGCTAAATAAAATTTGGCATCAACATTATTCGTGCCTGTTCTCCCATCATTTCAAAAGTGAATGTTGAGCTTTGCCTGCGTGCGCAGCTTTTCAAACGGGAGATAGACGAACGTTTGGACAGACACCGCGGGTCGCAATATATACAAGATATCGGAAAAATGGAGTGTCTTTTTCTCGTTATGACCTTAACTCAAATCCAGTGACCTTAAACTTGAGGCTTATGAGAGAACTTAGCTCGAACCATTTTAAAATACGAGTTCCCTTTGAGCGATTTGTTTGAATTATTAGTTATATATAAATACCACTTTTATTTAGTTTATGTATTAAACAATTACGTTTTTCGCATACAAGGCACTTAGACAAAGACCGCGAAAATATCATCATGGCGATATAACATCTGACCTTTGACCTTCACATACTTTTAACTATCGGGAGCCGGTGTATCACCTGACTCCTTAACCTTAACATACCTTCCACATTCAAGAGGCCGTATATCATCCGACCCTTGACCTTCATGTACTTTCAATTTTCGGAAAATCAATCACGTAAACAAACAGTGAAATCACGTGGTTCTACGTGATGACCTTGAAAGCTTGCTTTGACTTTTGGTAAAAACTTAGGTCACAATGTCAAATACAAGTCAGAGTTTTCAAGTGTAGCTATAGAAAGTCGACTTTCAGTAAAAAATAACCACAAATTATTACTTGCTTAAACCTCTTGCTTATGGCCGAAAAATCCTTAAAAATTACGATTGCGTCAATAATTTTTAAAGTTTTTCGTATTGAACACGTGGTGTAACTTCAGAACCAGAATCTTCGATCACCAATATTTTCATAAACTATAAAAGCTTCTCGTCTTGTAAGTTAGTGTTTCTGTTATACGGTAGCTACATAGTTTAAAAAGCCAACATGAAAACAAACTTTTAATGTCTTTACCAGAATTTCTGTTTTATTTACACTTGCCATAGCCATCTCTAATCACAACCTCCACGTGAGGTGCTCACGTGCAGTTGGGGAAAATGACATCCTTCTGGCTGTTAGAAAGGTCTCGGTTATCATTAGCCTTTTATGGGAACGCCAGCGAAACTAAAACACCACGAATAAAAAATGTCTGGCTTTTAACAAAACACATGAATTAGATTGATCAAAATGGCTGGTCACTGAATGATTGAAACATGCAATGAACGGGACGAGATAAGTATCATAACCTTTAATTAAGGACCTGAAATATGAATTACATAAATGATCTTATCCGAAGTGCAAAGAGGCGCGTGTGTAGTAAAGAGATGCGTTTTACGACCTGGTTTGTTTGTTTACTTCATTCCGGATATTCGCGAAGAGATACGTATCTGCGCTAGCAGTCCCTAATTTTGAACAGATAAATTGGGGGCAAGACAGATAGTCGACCTCACTCACCACTAATTCTTGGTCTACTCTAATAGAATAGTTGGATTTGGCTGTCACCCTTTTAACGCATCCACTGTCCCAAAGCGCATTTTTTGTTTTTAGGAAAATGGAGAAACGAACCTTTGAACTCACATTCCGGCATGCTAATTACTAGCCCATGTCCGTCTCAGTTTCATACTGAACGCCATGACTAAATGAAGTGTTTAGCGCACGCACACACACACATCAGAATAAACTTTGAAATGTTACTCTTGTTCGAGACAATAACATAAAACCTACATGAAAAGTATTAAGATATTTGAAATACTCTTGTCATTCAATAACCTAACATGTTCGGTTACCTGTCCGTATGTTTATATTAAAAAACAAAATCCATGCGAACAATAGTTAAGAGATTGAAAACGTGTTTTTTCATATATATTTCTTGCATCATATGGTTTCGTCACCAATCACTTCAAGTAATGTGCTCAACTTCAAAACTTTAAATTTACACCACCACTTTTGCATAAACTAAATATTCAAAAGTTTAAGCTGAATACATATATTATTCACGGTACATAAATCCTTCGTTATGTGAATTGACTGCCATGACGACAGTCGACTCTCTCTCTCTCCACTATTTTGGGATTATTTATAGAAAACCGACACGGCACAAACGACCCTTGTTTCGTAGTACATGAGGCAGATTTAAAAACTTCAATTGTTAAAGATACTCAAATTGATTAAAAAAGATTTCAGTACATTCCAAATCAGCACCGTCTGTAATGTTCCACGGCTAACACTAAGCATGCTCCCCAGCTTCAATATAATCTGTGAATCTTTATTAAGTGACGCTAAAAATTTAAGTTGACTACGATGTTTCTTCTCTTTGATATCTTCAAAAATCTGAACTTAGTAAACGGATGTTTCAAAAATTTTATAACATGTTTTCAACAAGGTCTTATCAGAGAAAAATATATTGCAACAGTTTTAAAACATTACAGAAGTTCACGTACCACTTCCTTACCATAGTGGTATATTTGTTACGCCGCCTATTTCAACTTCGAAGGGCCAAATGATTCAGGTTTATTTACACTGAATCCAACGATATATAGGGGCCTTTCTTCAATAAAAGACACAATAAATCAATGAAATATAACATATTTGATAGTTCATCAAATTTTCCTGGTTCCCAGAAACACAAAATGAGAGATCGCGAGAGGGATATACATACCCACATATGTATACGCAATTAACTGGTGTTTATTTACAAGGTTTGTTATGAATTTCACGAGCTTCATACTTCAATATGAACCATAACTTTACATAAAGAAACAACACGTATTTACTATTTCAGCTGTTCACGAGCTTCATACTTCAATATGAACCATAACTTTACATAAAGAAACAACACGTATTTACTATTTCAGCTGTTCACGAGCTTCATACTTCAATATGAACCATAACTTTACATAAAGAAACAACAGATATTTACTGTTTCAGCAGTTCATGAACTTCATACTTCAATATCAACCATAACTTTACATAAAGAAACAACACGTATTTACTGTTTCAGCTGTTCACGAGCTTCATACTTCAATATCAACCATAACTTTACATAAAGAAACAACACGTATTTACTGTTTCAGCTGTTCATGAACTTCATACTTCAATAAGGAAGATGTGACCAAAGTTTGGCAACGAAGAAGAAATATCATTACTGTGGTACTGATCTTTTAGTTATCTTAACGTTTCATACGTAACTGATAACCAAGGAACGGCACCTGTATACATTTGGCACCCCAGAAACGAACCATTAACACCCCCCCCCCCCAGAATACTTGTTTTATCTATTCTAGGACCATAGTGACCTTAATGTAAGACAAGATCGTAATACTTATAATTTTTTTATAATAAATAAGTCGGTTTGACACACACACACATATATATATGTATGTATATATGAACTTGAACTTTATGTTAAACTGCGACAAAACTTCAAAAACCTCACACATCTGGGCAGTTATGTTGGTTTAAAATATATAATGGCTTATTCTTACCCATATTCATATACAGGCACTCCAATATAACTAATTCTAGCTATCACTATGACAGTAAACCAGTGCGTATACATCTGATTGATACATGGATTTAGCCAGGAAACACAGTAGTGGTCAGACAGTCTGCCAGATACGAAACGAATATGGCCAGAATACAGTTACTTGTTTATCAGATAATATATTAATTAAATCAGGAGACACCCCGGTGATCAGGCATTGATTTATATGTCAGATAACACCTTTGAATTTCAGCGAGAAGACACTATGATCGTTAGAAAGTGACTTCGACACCAGACATATGAATTCTGCTAAAAGACAACACGTTTTCCAAAAAACAAAATGTGATTTCCTTACCAGATAATATGTGAATTTAGTCAGACACACCCTGGTGGCCAAAAACGTGAATTCGAATCAGATAATACATTAATTTAGCCAGAGACACCATGATGGCCAAAAAACGTGAATTCCAAATCAGATAATACATTAATTTAGCCTAGAGACACCATGATGTCCAAAAAAAAGTGACTTCCAAATCAGATAATACATTAATTTAGCCAGAGACACCATGATGTCCAAAAAAAAGTGACTTCCAAATCAGATAATACATTAATTTAGCCAGAGACACCATGATGTCAAAAAAAAGTGACTTCCAAGTCAGATAATATATTAATTTAGCCAGAGACACCATGATGTCAAAAAAAGTGACTTCCAAATCAGATAATACATTAATTTAGCCAGAGACACCATGATGTCAAAAAAAAAGTGACTTCCAAGTCAGATAATATATTAATTTAGCCAGAGACACCATGATGTCAAAAAAAAAGTGACTTCCAAATCAGATAATATATTAATTTAGCCAGAGACACTAAAGTGGCCAAAAAGTGACTTCCATAACAGATAATACATGAATATAGCCAGAGATACCATGATATAAAAAAAAGTGACTTCCAAGTCAGATGATATATTAATTTAGCCAGAGAGAAAAAAAGGGGGGGGGGAGACTTCTGTATCAGATAATACATGAACATAGAAGACACCATGTTAGCCACACAGAGACTTCTATATTTGTAAGTGTGAACAACAAGAACATTAACAGACTCAAATAAAAAAAAAATTGTTCAATACGACTAATTCTTGCACATTATCTTTATTATTATCCTACAAAAGATTGGGTTTTATCATTTTCCACTGATCAAGACAAACACCAATTAAAAAAACGAAAAGTATTAGTTTTCAGCGTGGAAGAACACAAGACAATCACTCCGCTGAGCATCAATAATCTACTTAACGTCAAAAAATAATCACACATAGCAGGTTTCTAGCTTAGAGAAAACTAAGAGGTTGTAGATATGAAAAGTATAAATAATTTTTAAATAAACCAACCGTTACATGCACGGACACACAGAGTTTACTTGTTTATTAATAAACCTGCACTCCGCGCCACGCTTTCAAAGCGCTCAGTAAAATGTGCGAATTAAGCATGCACAGTCGTAAAAAGAATCATAACTTCAAGTAGAGAAGAAGCCTTTCCTATAAAGTAAGAAAGACGCTGCCAGATGGTGGGCTTAAGTGAAAAGAGTGACTCGTTTATCCTTCCCACTTCCAAGATTTAAAAACAAAACCTCATGTGTATATATATATATCGCGAATGACTGTCAAATTTATGCTGTTCCAAAAATACCACAGAATTAAAGAGCCGATGAAAACACATTTTTTACAGGGCAAGCATCAGTTTCCACACGCTGAAGCCGTTTTTTAAAAAGTGAATTTAGGTTTTCTACACGCACTTAAATTTTTTCCTTCAGAAAGTGAAATATTTAACACGTCATCATCTTTCGTTAAAAATGTGTTTAAAATGTTCGGTAACATACAAAATTTACCATTTCTAGCAATTTTTTTAAATTAAAAAATGGCTCTACTGTGCGAATGTTAATCGACGAGGTAAATAATTAAATTGTTTGGGGGGAAAGATTAATATCAGCACGTGGATTTCAGCAGTACAGTAACAAAACTTGAGGGTTAACTAAAGAAATGAAACACCAGTTATAAAATGGCTGAGACACGAGTTATTAATGGGAACAGCAAACACACACGACCCAACTAGCAACAGAAACATTATCGTGTAATGGCGGGGCCTTGTTGTAAAGTAAGCACATCTTTGCCTAACCTAAAGAAATGTAATATATAGAGGACTGTCATTCATTTGAGAAGGGGCCTATCCACCAGGGTGGCAGACCCCAATTGGAGAACTCTGCCCCAACAATCTCCATATGAGACATGTTTTACGATGTTAACTTTTCTACATTGTGACTCCCACTGACATGAAGTGTTATTTTTTTCTGTTCCCCCAAACTAACTCTTTTCCCTCCTTTTTGCCCACCCTCAAATAAAATAATAATAATAGAAAAAATTATGATTGAAGCAGCAGCCATAATTAATGTGGTATTTAAGATTTTAACCTTAACTCTAAATGATTAATCAAGAGATCCCTATGGTTCAGAAAGTCATCCACAATTTGGAACTGGGGCAATCAGTTACCAGGCCTCGCTGCCTAAATGGCTATTCTTAACCAAACAACAGAATTTATTGTTGTGATTATAACGTCCCCACAGCTGAAAGTGCAGAGCGTGTTCGGCAGCATAGCATACTGTGGCTCGAACCTCGATCTTTCCCATAAGCAGGCCGGTAGAAAAACCACTAGGCCATGTACAGCCCTGTGATTATGGTGACAATCACATTTTTCTTAGTATTGAAAAAATATGCATTAATTTTCCAATTGATTTCTTTTACTATTCTAACTCAACTAACAAAAGTTGAGTTTAAAATCCGTAGTTTATTTCTTTTCTTTTATCAAATAACCTATCTGAGCAATCCATAAATACTCCAGACGCACAAACAATTCATAGCAAATGTCATTACGTTACATATGTGTGCACAAATTCCAACAGTTCGCCCTCCTGTTCTCCATTTCTTGAGCCCTTCATCTTACACCTTCCATTCAGTCATCACTAAGTCTTGCCTATTTATATTTCACCAGTGATTCAACACGTTGCCACGTTTTTATTATTCTTGTCATTGTTTGATATTTTTCACACCTACTAAAATTGACAAATGGTCAACAAAGAAGCATTTCAAACAATCCGTTCTTTCACTAACTCTGTCGCCACAGGAGATAGGTCTTGGACTACTATGTCAGAACAAACTCTACCTAACTAAGCAGGTTTTCAACGTTAAATAAACAACGCTTTTTTGGAACAAACTGTTAAATATATAATACATTTTACACTACAAATTGTTCTTCCTGAGAGGTTATCTTTTTTATTATTATTTTAATCCTAATACAGTCAACCCCGATAATTCGTGTATCCGTGTAGAAGAAGAAAAAGAAAAAAAGGGGGGGCAAAGTCCCCTGCAATAGCCTCAGTGTGTCTCAGGCCGTTGCAAATTATCCGTGCAGATGAAGAATAAAGGGGGAGCAAGTCCCCTGCAGTAGCCTTAGTGTGTCTCAAGCTCTGGTGCAGAATAGTTGGTGTATCTGTGTTAAAATGGCTGAAAAACGAAAGTATTGTTACGCCTCTGTGTTCGTTTGTTAATTTTCCGTAAAAATTATTTCCGAAGAAACTTTAGCGATACAAGACCTTTCTTAAATAAAACTAGTTTATACTTTCTCAATACAACTTTGCAATACACTTAATTTCCACAGTCACGCTATAACTTAAAC
>NW_013667686.1:204092-206466 GCF_000517525.1 Limulus polyphemus | reverse complement strand
TTGGCGGTCTTATATACAAGAATACCGCACATCCAGTAAACACTCGAGCATTCACGAACCTTCGAGAATATAATGACGTGTTACTAGGGTTACGTGACTTCCGCTGTCGTAACAGTATATTATCAAAAACTTGAGTTAATCGATAAACTAGAGAAATGAGAACATGTAGTTAAAAAATAGTGACAGCATGGTGTTTCAATGTTTTATATTACAGGGGACAGAGAAGGTTGGATTACACAGCCAGAAAGATAAGAATAATTATAAGAAATAATGGAATTACGTCAATTAAACAAGCGAATATTACAGACTATTTTATTAAGTAGTGCCTACTGCAGTATTAAAATATTATGTAGTTTTAACGTGTTTTACAATAAAGGTGTTCGCAAAATGGAGATTTCCAGATTATCCGTATTTTTTTATTCATTGATTCCCTCCCCTTCTATTACCCCGAATAATTGAGAATTGACTGTAGTATAATACGAGGTGAAACGAGCTAAGCCTAAAATATTAATACAAAGATATTTCCTAGACTTTTCGTGTATCTAACAGTGTCCATATTTTATACGAACAACGACGTTTTGGATACAGCTAGGTTATGACTCTTAAGAACCTTTGAACTCTTAATCACATTAATTAATTCTCGAAGTGTTTGCTTATTGCGGAGATACCAGACAGAGAGGGGAAAGAGTTGGAATACATTAAATACACACATCTCATGACCTTCAATTAAAAAAGGCCAAATTAATGAGGTTAGCTGTACTTAAATGGGAAGTTTTAAAACCGAATGTTTATATATTTGTAATGATGGAACGTTAACAAAAACACACAAAAAAAGACTTAATTTTTACTAAAATTCCTACGTATCTACTAAAACTGATCCTTCTCGTAAAACGAGACAATCTTCAAGCTTTAGTAAATGAAAAATGCGTTATTTTCGCTCACATTGAAATAAATAATACAAACCGTCGTTAAGTTAAAGTTCTTAGTTTTATTTTGAGCATAAAGTGGAGTTTATACATCCGCTGGTAACATTACTTCTGCAGTTAAAATCATCAAAACAATTCACTTGTGCTCTCAGCAAGCTGGGAGTAAAAAAAGTAGGCCGGCTACGGTTGGTAGAACTTGGCGGAAGTTTGCTCTAAATTTCAACACAGGTCGCTCAGTTAAACGTCCCAGTAGAATAATCTTCACGGGGCGTGAGTGGGTGAGATGGTGAGGATTGTTTTGTAAACATATTCCATCATTTTGAAGCCGAGATGACTCGAACCACTAACATTCCACTTCTCAAGATGAAATACCAGTGCGTACCAAATGCACGTGTCACGTTTGTAACGCGTGGCTTGCGCTACACCAGCATTCTCATACCCAAAAAGAAAGCTTCATTCGTTATGGTCAGTTAGTATTTCATTTTTGCGATATGGCATGGAGGTATTGCCACGGAACGTATTTGTGTACTTGACTGAAAATTAGTAGGAAGGATCACAGAAACAACCACTTTGAAAATACGTTGGGCAACATTAGGTCGAAACCTTTAATATGCAACAATTAATAATAGATCAAATACCAATAGTCATTTTAAAATACATGACTGTATATTTCTCTATATTAAATCTTACTGAGAAAGAAATTTTCATTGTGTGAAATAACTGTGCTATTAAATATAGCTTTTTAAAATTAAATCATAGTAGGTTTTACAATTTCGGTTTTTATCTTTAGATATTTAAAGAGTAGATGCGTGCGTGATAGCATATGTTTTTTAACTGCTTTTTGTAATATATGAATTTAAAAACATTTCGTTTAGTTAGTTTCTGTGCAATTTTCGCATAAACACGTGGTCCAGGAAAACTATGACGTTTCCTTATTTCTTTATAGCAGGTACTATCTACTCTGTTTAGAAAGACGTTGTCGCCTCGTTCGCTAAAATGTTGGAAGGGTCAAAGACTGCAACATCTTTTGCTGCCAAAGTGGATAATATCTGTATGTTACAAACAACAAATGTTGTTAGAGAACAAAAGTCACCTGGTGATAATCTCGCAGGAGAAAGAATACGAGGTTTCTTTCAAAACTGAAGCAACTATTCTTTCTTAGTGTTATCAGTTATTTAGCATGATTAATTTGATGTTCTAATGCAACTAAAACTCAGTCGAGTTTTCATATTCAGGTTATTCTGCAAACTTCCTGTTTGACTGATGTTATTAAGCAGGCTTATCTAACAGCTGTGTGGAAATCAATAATGGCTGGAGACGGCTTGAATGGGTAATGAAGAAAAACTTTAATATAAGTTTAACATAACAGCAAATGTACAATGTTTCGACAAGGTTTTGTCATTGTCAGGTACAATAATTTACACTGACACGGAGATATATATATATAT
>NW_013667686.1:195212-203140 GCF_000517525.1 Limulus polyphemus | reverse complement strand
ATATATATATCCGTGTCAGTGTAAATTATTGTACCTGACAATGACAAAACCTTGTCGAAACATTGTACATTTGCTGTTATGTTAAACTTATATTAAAGTTTTTCTTCATTACCCATTCAAGCCGTCTCCAGCCATTATTAGTCTCAAAGTGGGTTCCTGTGTGGAAATCAGTTTACCTGAGAATATTAAAAGTAGATAGGAAGGAAAAATTTTGGTTCTCTGGTTTTCCAGGCGGGAAGAATAGAGAGCAGCATGGTCAAAGGCAGTTATTTAAGCCGGGAGCCATAGAAGCTTGGTGAGTGGTAAGTTTTTGGGATATGTCTTTGGATGACTTGCTTGGTCACTGCCTACTGTTGACGGGTGTAACAACATATTATGACTGACTTCAACCTACACAGTCACCTGAATTTTTGGTTGATGGAACTTGCCTGACCTGACATCAGTGCCGGATTAAGGCATGGGCTTTAGGGGCTGCAGCCCAGGGGCCTCCAGAGATTAAGTGAAAAGTTATTTCATTTGTGAATGCAGAATCAAAGTATAAGTATTGTAAATTATCTCTTTAAAAAGGGCTTAATTAATATACTGTATATATATATTTGTAGTAAACATAATAAGGCAGAAATAAACACTGTACTATATAGCCTACATATCGTATGACGGTTTGTGACGTCATACAGACTTTATAATATGAATAACGGTTTTATTGGTTCCCTGCAAAGCGTTCTCTCTAAAGACATTTTTTTATTGTTTTGAGATCTGACACTGGGGTTCACAGTTACTGCTGTAAGTTTATAATTATAGTATGTTATTAAATCACGTATATGATGACCTGTTAACTGTTGTGATTAATTTTTGATAGATTTATGAGTGGATCCCTATAAGGCAGGCCTTATAGTATAGTGTCATTGTGTCAACTTGTCAAGCCTAGCAGCAAAGGCCTACCTTCCTTTTTATATGATTATCATTCTACCATTTTTTAATGATGGCTGAATTAAGATTGATATTAATTATGTGCATTTTGTCAGTGTGTTATTAAGTATTAACCTTCCTTAATCAGTATTATTATTTGTTATGCTCAATAATTCGGCCAGTTAAGGCCTAAGTTGATTTGAGGCTAGGAGCCTAGGACCTACTTAGACTTAAATTGTTTTTTTTCCTGAAAATTGGATTTATTTGGCTTTATTGCAAAAAACGGCTAAAAGGAAGGGTAACTTGCCTATTCCGATAGTATTTTTTACGAGCTTTCGAGTGATTGTAAATTTATTGGGGTTGGGCCAGGGGGTCGACGCCCCCCTTTTTTGTTAAGTTTTTTTAATTGTAAGTTATTGGTATAATAACATAAATAACTTTTTATGCATATAACAACTAAACTGAGACCAAGTGATTCATGCAAAGAATTAAATTCTCCTTCATTAGACATTATGGCCAAAAGCATATGTCGTCTTTTTCCACGATGAGACCTCCCCTTAAATCAGTATTTAGCAATTTTTTTCACCCTTTCAGATTAATCATGTCAGAGAAAAAGAGGTTTGAGAGTGGAGCAAGCAAAAAAAAAAAAGACAACAAGAGAAGACGTGGAAGCATGAATAACTGCTCAGTAAATGTCCAAACTTATTTGATCTTGGTTTCAAATGCAATGCAGCAGTAGAACAGTAAACAGAGCAGACAACAAATGCATCTAAATCCAATGATTATGATGGCAACATGAAAGAGATACTAGAAGTTCAAGTTGTTTCTGATGATACCAATGTCACAGGAGTTGATGCTGAGCAGCCTGAGCTTGTCCACCAGAAGAAAGATGACCTGGGATCTGAGTATCAAGATGACATTGGTTTGTGGACAAACTCAAATATAAGAGAGGAGGTACGCGACTTTTGGTGTAAACAAGGTCCCGTGAAATGCCAGCACCATGATGATCACTTTTCTTTATCCGAAAGACAATACTCTGATCAGAAAAGAAATTTTTCTCGTTCATTGATATTTCGAAAACACATAATTGGCGAGAATATTAAAAGGGAATGCCGAATGTATTCTCCCTCAACAGGAAATGTATATTGTTTTGCTTGCATTCTCTTTAAGGGTATACATGGATCAAAAACCCAGTTTTCCGTTAGTGGATTTTCAGACTGGAACCATACCTCTACACGGATTACAGAACATGAGAACAGTTCTAGACATCGGACCTATATGATGACATGGATTTCTAGACGAAATGCACTTGGACGAATTGATTCAATATTGGGAATCCAATTCACAATGGAAAAAAGATACTGGGGAAAAGTAATGCAAAGTTTCAGCTGTAAAGTTTCTCTCAACTCGTAGTTTAGCCATTCGTGGTGACACAGAAGTACTTAATTCTCAACAGAATGGCAACTACCTTGAGATACTTGAATTACTTGCTGAGTATGATCCTTTTCTTAGTTCTCATATAGCAAAATATGGTAATCAAGGACGAGGAAAAGCTTCATATCTATCTTCAACAATATGTGAGGAAGTCATGGATTATGGGAACAAAGTATTGAAAACCATTGTAGAAGAAATCTTTGTAGCATCCTGACATGTTTGGTGCGTTGTCATGAGACTGTCCTCTTAGATTAGCTACATCAATTCCAATTTGTTCAAAGAATTTCAAGACAATTTGGTAAGAGCTTCTCCAGCGTGACTTGCAATGGAAATGAAAGTAAGAAAACGTTCAACAACTTTATGATCTGATTTTCCAACATAGCGAATAACTACAGTCAGCTGATCAGTGTGAGATATGTCTGGTGTTGAATCAACACTCAGAGAAAATTATTTAGCTTCCGTGGGCTTCAAGCACATATTCTCAGTATCAATGCATCTTGCCCATTCCATTCCATGTGCTGCACACTCCCTTAATTTGGTAGGTATATGTGCTGTGGAAAGCTGCACTGGAGCAGTTTCATTCTTTGGTTCTATACAAAAACTACAATTTCTTTTCTGGTTCAACTCAACGTTGGTCAGTAATGCTTCAGTGCCTTAAAGCTGAAAGTGGAAGTGAATTTACATTGGTAGTTAAAAGAGCATCAGATGCTAGATGGTCTGCAAGGGCTGATGCCACAAAAGCCTTGTCTAAAGGGTACAGCTATTTTCAAGAAGCTTTGAAGTTAATCTCAGAAAATGTAAATCAGAAAGCTGACACACGTTATGAAGCAAACACTATACTCAAGCTGCTATCAAAATTTGAAACAGTTCTCTTGGCAGACTTCTGGGCTGTCATACTAGAGAGGTTCAATCAAGTCAGCAAATCACTTCAACATGAAACACTGGAGCTTCAATCAGCTATTAAACTTCTTAAATCTCTACTGGATTTTTTGATGTCGCAGCAGGATCAGATTGAAGTGTTTGAAAATAAAGCAAAAGACAAAGTAAAGAATATGGAATACTGTGACGAACAAAAACGAATGAATTTGAAAAGAAAACGAATCAATGATGGTAATGTTGAAGATGTTGCTTTGCGAGGAAGACAGAAGTTTAAGGTGGGAACATATCTATCCATCATAGACAAGTTATGCTCAGTTCTTCCGCATTGAAGCATATAAAAATGTTCATTCATTGTTTGGTTTCCTGGTCGAATTTCCAACAATGAATGATGAAGACATTTCAACAGCAGCAGCCAAGTTTCAGAAAATTTACTCAGATGACATCGAGCCTGAATTTGTGCCAGAAATTCTTCACTTTAAAAACTTTGTTGGAAAATTTGATGAATTCAGGTACAAGCATGAAACACTGCAAGCTTCTGATATTTACACCCTTGTAGTAAACAATAGATTAACTTCTTCATTCCTTAATGTTGAAATAGCACTATGGATTTACTTGTATTTAATGATAACTATTGCGACTGGAGAGAGGAGTCTCTCCAAGATGAAACATCTCAAGAATGTACACAGATCGACAATGGCACAAGAACGACCAAACAGACTAGCTCTCGTGGCAATTGAAAACGATTTTCTCAACAACTTACAATTTACTGATGTTTTGTAGAGATGTGTTTCCAAGAAATTACGCAAAGCAAATGTTTGAATTTTAATTGTGGTTAGCCTTGTAAAAATAAATTTAATATTTCTTTCACTTTTTTCCTTTTGAAAATATCACTGGAGGCCTCACAGTACCTGTAGCCCAGGGGCCTACAAAATCTTAATCAGGCTCTACTTGACACTGTAATCTGGACTTTTGGTTGATGGAATTTGCCTGACCTGACACTGTAATCTGGAGTTTTGTATGAAAGATCAAATTCTTGATGCATCTGACTATTTTATTCTTCTGTTAGTGAATGTTTTTTTTCATTCCTTATTGTCAACTGCTCCCAAAGCCTTAATACATTGCTTACAAAATTGAAAAACATTAAAAATAGACATCTGCTTAGTAGAAGACATCAGCCAAAAGACCAGATGGTGGTCAGCCTCTTGCCATTCGATTGGTGAAAAAAATGCAGCATTTGAAAAGTAAGTTCCAACAAAGTCAGGTGAGGCACAGGAAACACCCATACAGAAACATATATAATTTTATAGAACATTCAGGTGTATATATTTGAGCGTGTAGTTAATTTAATTAGGATTTTAAGATCCTTCAATTTTTTCATTCATTGTAAAATGGTTTATGTCAGCATGCTTATCACAAAAAGTTTTTAGTAGTTCAGTGATTATGTTTTCATTAATGTAAAAGGATGAATTTTCCTGCACTGTGTTTCCAGGATGTATTTCATACTTCCATCAGTAAAGGATTTTCATTTTGTTTATTTTAAATTTCAGCATAGTTTGTTAAACTACCCTCCTTCTCTAGGGGGTAGGTTTTTGTTTGTTGTTAAACACAATGGGCTATCTGTACTGTGCCCATCACTGGTCTTCAGACTTACTGCTGAGCCACTGAGGGGTTAGGTAGTAGGTATTCATTATTAAAGATTTTTTGTTATATGTCATCGATGTAATTATATTTTTTCATCTATGCAAGAATGTACTTGTGAATTGATTTTCTGTATTGGAGAAGGTATTTCATGTTGTTGTTTTTTTGGTCTTATTATGTTACAATCATTGTTAAAGGGTATTTTTGTGATATATATTTTACAGGTAGAGTTTCTGTATTAAGTAGTGTTGAATTGTGAAAGGTTTTCATTTATTCTTCATTTTCATTTTTTCATGCAGTGACAAGGGATTCTTCAGTTAAAATAGTTTTATCTTTTATTACATATAGATCTTCGTTAAAAGGCTGTGTTGTCCACATGTTGTGTAATTGTTCTTAGGGGACACACACATACATTTTGGCAGGGTGGGATTCATCTTCAGCTAAGACGATTGCCTTCAGACGTGTTGTAAGCAGTAAACTTAATGGAAGGCTTGATAAATATCTGAATAATTAGGAGTTACATTGAGTTTATGTATGATTTAAGCAGTAAACTTAATGGAAGACTTGATAAATATCTGAATAATTAGGAGTTACATTGAGTTTATGTATGATTTAAGCAGTAAACTTAAGGGAATGCTTGATAAATATCTGAATAATTAGGAATTACATTGTGCTTATGTATGGTTTAAGCAGTAAACTTAATGGAATGCTTGATAAATATCTGTATAATTAGAAGTTACATTGAGTTTATGTATGGTTTAAGCAGTAAACTTAATGGAATGCTTGATAAATATCTGAATAATTAGGAGTTACATTCAGTTTATGTATGGTTTAACAGTCTAGATCAACCAATGGGTCCCTTGTTGTCCTTAAATGTTATGTTAAATACGGGTTGAGATATGCTATAAAGATCTCCAATCTCTTATAATCCCAAAGATGGCCAAAGCAGCAAAAACTAATTAATAACAGTAGAGCTTGTATAGGAATATAGGCTACAAACAGCTCTATATAATAGAGTTCAAAGCACCGAGTTCACTGTAATTAAGTTACCTTATTATTATACTCTGTAGTACTTAGCAAACTGTCTGCACGGGTAATACTTCCCTGCATTATTGATAACACATTATACTCTGACCATTGTTTCTTTTATCATTCTTATTCTTTGTTTTTTTCAAAAATTGTAATGAGCTTTAATACTGAGTTTTTGAACTTGATATATATTATTTTTCTAGTTGCTTCTTGTTGTTTTAGGAACCTGTCTTCTGTTCTGATAATAAAATTTCTTCCTCTTATGCTCTTAACATTATGCTGTGAAAGTAACATTTATATGATGTAAGATATACAAGAAAATTTAAAAAATTAAGGTTCAGAAAATACAAGTTACATATTACTACATGCGTTCATCTTCGATAAAACAAATTTTCAATACTTTACTACAAACTAATAATAAAAATATCTTAGAAGGTCAAATGTACGTAAAAGTAATCATAATAAATTATTGTGGGCAATGTATTGGACAGTGTGTGTGTTTTATATATATATAAATACCTACACATACATAAACACAAATACAACATTATTAAACATATAGGGACATCACAGCCCTGAGTGAAAGAGCTCAGTTCTCATACCGACATGCGTGAAGGCCAATCCTCATGTGGAGTGATGACTCTTGCTTCACATCTGTTTCAGATGGAAAAGCGAGGACTTGATGGCAACCTGGAGAATGATTTGTACACAAATGTGGCATCCAAGCCGTGAAAAGTGGTGTGGGTCTGTTTCAGTTGGTCTGGACTTGGTCCATTGATAATAGTAAAGAGCTAAGAATACCTTGTCATGATGTTACATTCTGGAGGATACTGTACTGAAGGAATTTTATGAGGAATGACCATTCTTCCTCAAGCATTATGATGCACCATGAGTCTGTAACATACAGCTCACTATAATCGACAGTTGTTTAATACAAAAAGTGTATCAAAGCCACCTCTGCCCAGAGGTCCAATTTGGGCCCAACTGAACAGATCCCGAATTCTAATTAAATTTGGGACTGATCTGGTTGTCCATTCCATCAAATGTGTGTTATCAATTGGTAATACATGTTAGCTATAAAGTCCATGTTATGATTATCACCATATGTGGGCCCAAAAGCTCAAAAGCTAACACTTACCTCCACAAGGTACGTTGTACCATACTTTAATTTACATAACTGAACCATTATTTTACCGTTATAAAGACTGATACAGGGATCGAAATATTACATTCTTGCATTCCCAGGGAATTTAACTTTGCTTGAGGAATTTCTTCTTTTTAGTTGGCTATCCCAGTCAGGAATGAATGGTACATCCATATTCCTTTAGTTATGAACAATGAAAGTGAACATATTGCATGGATTAAGTAAAACAAATAATTCATGAAGAAATGCAACTTTACATGGGGGAATGTAATCTTCCTGATAGTTTTACCTTGGGAATGTAATTTTATTTCATTATTTCTATCCCTGTGATATTAGTAAAGGTAGGTTTTTACAAGACCTAACAGGATTACTTTGTTTTTCTTTAACTTTTAGTAAATTGTGTAACAATTACTAACTTTCAGCTACAACTGAAATGTAAACTATTTAATGAACACATAAAGCTAGCTCACTTTTAAAATAATTTTGTAAGTTATGTAAATGCTACACTGAACTGATTGCTCAACATAAGAATAAATATAACATTACTTGTTGTTAAACAAATGTTTAAACAACTCTATTCAATTATGTACCAGCTGCCCAGTGTCGGCAACAATAAGAAGAATTAAATTGTGGCGATATGCTACAAGTTCTTCAAATACCTATAGAATGATAGATTCCTTTTTTGTGAGTGTAAAACACTTAAATACACCATTTCGATTTTCGATACCTCACTACTATAAAGGTTTGGTTTGGTCTGAAGTTTCGTTGGTGGTAATGTCTAGGGTCACTGATGAGGAGTGGAATTCTCCAAACTAGGCTGGCTCACAGACACACCCCCAATGAAAGAATCGACCATTCCAAGTTTTTGTTTGTTGTTAAACAAATGTTTAAACAA
>NW_013667686.1:164137-194346 GCF_000517525.1 Limulus polyphemus | reverse complement strand
CCGTTTTCTTTATATATATATATATATATATAAAACTCGAAATTTTATAAAACTTGGAATGCCCTGAATTTAAATATTTCCGAGCTTAAAAAGAAACAAATTTTCTGAATGAAAATGTATTTGTTTATTTTACAGAAAAGCCACATTGTGCTATCTGCTGGTCCACCACGAAGAATCGCAGCTCGGATTCTAGCGTTATAAACTTCCCACAGGGGCACCTGAATGCACGGTAGTAGAGTAATATCATAGATGTAGTTAGCAAGTTGAAATGGCTAACTTTCCCGGTGAGCTGGAGTAAAACGAAATGTTTTTATCACATTAAAACTTTAGTTTCCTAAACTTTGCATAATTAATTATTAATTAATTGTTATAAAAGATATAAGCAGAGATTTGGGTTCCAAGAAATTCCTTGTAAACGTCCAAAAATTATTTACATACAGAGAAGAATCTGTTTTAATAATGACATCTAACAAGATACGAAGAAGCAACTGAAAGATAATTAATCTCCCGATTATGACAAATTACCCATTACCCATTCGAGCAGTCTCCAAACATTATCTTCTGAAAATCGGCTTCCTGTTTATCAAATGTTATTGTGAAAAATCTCTTTAAATGAGTGAAAATAACATTCCTATGAGTCTTTCTGCTCTTTCTGGTTGCATTAGTATGTTACAATTAAACACAGAATCAACAATAACAAGCACAAGAAACACACAGATTTATTAGATAAAAGTTTCAAGTTTCCTTGTGTTCTCCAAAGATGAAATACGTCTTTAAATTACTTAAATATATGTAAAACATCAACTTAAAGATATATTTGTTTACATAACACATATTATTCTTAAGTTTGTCAACGTAAACTGGCGTTTATTATTATTAGATTAATTTTCTAAAATATATCTAACGACATTCTATCTTGAGAAGATTATTTTTATAATAACTGAAGATTTAAACAGATAAACTCCCGAAGAATCAATTAATATCGAGTTGTAATATAAATAATGTAGTGGAGCTATTTTAAAAAGCATGCATGTTAAGTTTATAAATTATAGAGAAAATATTACTTATATTTCAGGAACTTTCAGAACAGCCTGCTTGAATACAGTAACGAATTTAAATATTTGAAATCAGATGTTTAAATGCTGTTGATTTGTTGATATCCCAGAAGTGTGCGAACATTACGGAAAGTTGACCGGCTATTACTGATTAATTAAATAACAGAAGCTAACCATATATATATATATATATAAATAGCAGAGGCTCGCAAAATATTAGCGCGCAAATTATTTTCTTTATTGTAATAGTACTTCTATAAGTACTGGATTTCTAGAACAATACAAAAGAATTAATTCCGAAATTGTCTTAGTTTTAACATAAGTTAAGCATTTATCAAGGACGGCCTATATTCGATTAAAAATAAATTAACACTGTAACTTCTGTACGTCTTTTTTTGTTTGTTTCTTTTTGCTTTAGTTTAGTTAAGGCTAAACTTTACCGTACTTAATATTTTCAAATAATTGAGTATCTTCAATAGCCGCGGCAGTTGAAATTCCTTTAGGCAGGATTAAAGTGAATTAATCTGTGAGACCTTTATTTTTTCCCCCTTTTTATTAGCTTTATTTTTATACGCCAACAATACCAAGCGCGGAGCTCGCGAATATCCGATTCGATTTTATTATTCATCAGAATATTTAGAAACCTTTAGCTCATAGCTCCGTCGGCTCGGCATGGCCAGGTGATTAGGGCGCTCGACTCGCAATCTGCGGGTCGCGGTTTCGAATCCCCGTTACACGAAACATGCTCGCCCTTTCAGCCGTGGGGGCGTTATAAAGTAACGATCAATCACACTATTCGTTGGTAAAAGAGTAGCCCAAGAGTTGGCGGTGGGTGGGGATGACTAGCTGCCTTCCCTCTAGTCTTACACTGCTAAATTAGGGACGGCTAGCGCGGATAGTCCTCGTGTAGCTATGCGCGAAATTCAAAATAAACAAACATAGCCCTGTCATCTCTTGACCAATTTTAGATCTAATTAAAGTTTTGGAATTAGGAGATCAAACTTATCGATTGATATATTTGACCACGCCCAAGGTCTCATGGGTTAATTTACTCCAATCCTTCCTAAAATAATTTCAATTTGAGGGTACGCTTGATATATATATACATTATTATTATTATTATAATGGTCAGTTTTTGTCTGTCCTGAAAAAGCACGAGTAAATATACTTTAGTATACATTTTGTATAACAAGATATTAAAACTAACTAAAGTTTTAAAAATGTCTAAGTTTAAATTTAGTCGCGGCGTAGCAGCTCAGAGAATGGCTCTGAGTTTATCGAATACTAGTAAGCTCTCGAGAAGTCAGGAAGGGACGTGAACGTTCGAGAAGTGCATGACGTGTTACTAGCGTCACGTGACCTGCGTTGTCGTAACAATATTCTAACGCTGAATTAAATAAACACATTTACAAATTGAATAAAGTAAGTATTTTATAAACTGGATTGAATAAAGTATTTAAATATTGCATTAAGAAAAACTATCTAAACATTTACTTAAGAAAACTATTTCAACACTGAATTAAGAAAACTATTTAAATACTGAATTAAGAGAACCTATTTAAACATTGAATTAAGAAAAACTATCTAAGCACTTAATTAAGAAAAACATCGAAGAACTTAATTAAGAAAAACTATTTCAACATCGAATTAAGAAAAAATATTTAAGCACTTAATTAAGAAGAACTATCTAAACACTGAATTAAGAAAATTATCTAAACACTTAATTAAGAAAACTATTTAAACACTGATTTAAGAAAAACTATTTAAACACTTAATTAAGAAAAATTATCTAAATACTTAATCAAGAAAACTATTTAAACGTTGAATTAAGTAAAAAACATTTAACTACATTCGGTATTCTTGTATATATATAAGACGGTCACAAAGTGATGGCAACAATGCGTAATTGAACTGATTATTGTTGAGTCGAGCATGTGAGACGTTCGTTGAGAATTATAGCGTTTGTTATAGCGCGACTGTTGAAATTAAGTGTATCGCAAAGTTATATTCAGAAAGAATAAACCAGTTTTATTTAAGAAAGGACTTGTGTCGCTAAAGTTTCGTCGGAACGAATTTACGGAAAATTAACTAATGAACGGAGACGTAACAATATCATTCAAAATCTGTCATCAGTTGGCAAACTAAATTTTTTTCACTTTACTGAGGATTTCCTCAAAACCAACATTAGTTGGAATGAAAAATTACTTTGACATCAAAATTAAAAACAAATGCTAGTAAAATTACTAGATTCAAAATCCACAAATTTTCCATTTTAAATTATGATGTCAAGTGATAAAAGACCAAATTTTCTGACCTCTTACTTTTCTTATGATTTTGAGCATGTACAAATATATAATTCATATTCAATTCAATTTTACTAACCCTTTTACTCTTTATCAAATTAGTTTTCAAATATGTTTCACAAGAAAAGTCAATTTTTAACCATCAAACTACTTTGATTTACAAGAAACTAACCCTTATAACAAAATATTTAGGTAAAAACGTATCTTTTGGCAACCTACATCTTAAACATTTGGTAATGAATAAGTTTTATTACTCTCTCTCTCAGCAACGTAAACTTTAGCACTCACACCTGTCTCATAAAGTTAGTATTAACCAAAAGAATTATCAAACTTAAAATAATAATAATTAGATGGACACTTTGCTTATCTTTTAAAGTAAAAGTACTTTTCTTTAAACTCTTCTTTCTTTCATTAACATTACAAAGACTAAAATGATTTTTATTTTCAAATAGTTTATTTTTTATCTAATAATACTTAATAACTGTTGTTTTTTTTTGCATAAGTCCCTCAGTTTCAATGATAACACACAATCTAAATTTTGGAATGAAGGTCACTCACTATCGGTTTCATAAATATTATTGACTTGAAAGTTTAGCATAGTATTAAACAGAGAATATGAAGTATTAACATATAAAACTATAAACGACAATTATGATGTAAAATATCAAGCTAGGTTTTTGCTACTTGAGGCCTATCTTCTCTAACTATCCCTAATTTAGAAGTGGTAGTCTAGAGGGAAGGAAGTTAGTTAGCACCACTAACCCCTAGTTCTTGAATTACTCTTTTACCAATGAGAATTGGGATTAACTGTCATATATTAGCAACCCCACAGCTGAAAAGGAGAGCATGTTTGGTGAAAGGATTTGAACCCAAGACCCACAGATTGCAATTTGAGCACTAAACACCAGGTTTTATCAGGCTAGGTTTTGACTTTTCATTCAACTTAACAATAAAGATAATGTATCTCAAGAGGTCTTTAAACAGTCAACATATGATGATGTACTTACGCTGACAGTGTATTTTCCTCCAGGCACAGGCTGGCCACCAAACTTAATGCTAATGGTGTATTCTCCAGCATCTTTCAAGCTGTAGTATATGGAAAAAGTACCATCCCCGTTGTCCTCCACCTGTATATCCAGGTCCGAGTCTACTCCTGTAGTACTAGTAATTCTACATGTTACAGCACCACTTCCAGCTTGCTCTGCATTAACTGTCAGGCAATATTCTTCTCCAATGACCAATTGCTCTTGTACACCTTCTAAGAAAAAAACAAAAAATCTGAATTGAAAGTAACTTCAGGAAACATAATTAAAATGCATTCCCATAAAATAAAATAAATAAATTACATCCAAATATTTTTTGTTTTTTTTTGCTTAATGCAGCATAATAACTAAATTTACTACCATGATTACTAGTATAATTGATACAAATATTTTACAGGCTTGCTGTAAACGTCCTTCTGCTCTTGTCCTAGTTTAGTGTGAAGTTACTGTGATAATAGTGAACAAGAATGAAAACATCTGAGCTGTTTACTATTTGACATCATCATTAAAAAGAGAGGAATGTTAAAGATCACTGACTCCCAGAACCAGCTTCAATGTGTTCTAACTTATGATACTCTGTGTTTAAAAGATTTCACGTGTTGTGTGAGCTTTTTCTGAATTCAAAAGTAACCTTGTGACCTTTCATTCTTTTAAACTTTGTGACAATGATAAGTAATGTACACAAGTTTATCCAGAAGTACAGGATAAAAATTTAAAGAATGTAAGGCTTCTACCTGACTGCTGTGAAAAAACTTGGCCGAGTACAGCTATGAGTGGTCACATCAAAAGGAGAAAAGGTAGAAAATTCAAAGAATATTTAAACATAAGAATAGATCAGTTTTTCATTTGCTGAAATCAAAATGTAAAAATAAGTATCAGCAATGGATATAGCAGATGCAGTGTGGTTTAAATATTATTACACACACTTCTTTACTTTCACTTAGAAGTTCTTATCAATAATTACCATTTACAAGAGCAGAAGTTCTGTCATTAAAACTAAGGTTGGTGGACAAATTTAGTTTTGACAGTTGGAAGTTTTCTTATCCACCATATTGTATCTTCTATTGTAACAATTTAGATCTTGCAATGTAAAACTCACCCGTGATCCTGCATCTGTCTGCACGACCGACAGCGAAGCTATTAACAGTGAAGGGAACATTAGGTACATCTTGACCTCCATATTTTACGTAAATTTTGTATGAACCAACATCATCTGGAACATAGGTAACTTTGTATGTTCCATCATGATTATCCACAATGGTCACTTTTCTTGGAGCATTATCTGGACCCTTGAAATAATCACAAAAGTTTTGATTATATAAAAAAACGTCTAGACGATTTAGTTCAAAACATCCCTGTTTATGGAAGCAAATTATGCTAATGTAATAGTAAACAAACAAACAAACATCAATTTATAAGCATAATGAAGTGGTTAATTTTTTGGGAACATACTACATGTTTCAACAGAATATTGGTCTTTCTTCTTCAGATATAGAAGTCAATTTCCAAAGCTTTCAAACAAATATTACTTATATGAAAACCTTTTCAGGAACGAAAAGACTGTGAAAAGAATCTAAAGAAAAATTACCAGATCTATGATTTGTTCCCAAGTCTTCCACATTCCACTGTTCTACATCTAATCACCTTCCCATGAAACCACAAATTACCTCCCCCTCCCACCACACACACACACACACACACACATGCACTTTATTTATTCTATATTGGTGTAAATAGTTTACAATCTGCTTTAGCCAATGATATATAAATTTTGCCTGTAGATATTTTCAAAGCAGAATTTCATTAGTGGTTTTTCACATCACATGCTATGAGGTTATAAAAGGGTTTGAACAAGATGCTGTATCAATAGAATCAAATAAATGGAAAGAAAATCTCAAGGCATGATAGAACCTTAGCATACATAAATTCTAAAAAAAAAATTCCATAGAGGTATTCAGAAATATAGATTTTAACGTTTTTCATTTTTAATTATGAATTACACTAAATGAATGATAAAAATGACAAAATATCAATTCTAAAATATTTTTAGCAAACTATTCTTGAAACAGACTTATTATTTTTATTTATGTTTTGAAATTTGATACGCAAGTGTTCACTCCCCACCTGATTGTTTGTTTGTAATTAAGCACAAAGCTACACAATGGACTATCTGTGCTCTGCCCACCATGGGTATCGAAAACGTATTGTAAGTCTGCAAAGATACCACTGTGCCACTGGGGGATTTTTATCATGAAGTAACACAGATTCCTCTGAGACTTTTATCTTAAAGATAACTTAGATTGGTTGAAAAACTGTAGTTCTGGAAGAAGTTGTAAAGGTGAAAAGTGGGGTAAAAATGTTTTATAAGACTGATAACTAATTGATTTTTGTACACAGATAACATCAGCATTTAATGAGTAGTTAATTTTCATTCATTATTCTATCATAACTATCACAAACCTTCAAGAATGTTATTTTACTCCTACGACTTTAATAAAGTTAGAAAAACCTACCTTGACTAAAACTTCAGGTTCTGCAAATCCTGCATCTATGGCATCAATAGTGAACTCTGCTGGAAAGCTGGCAGGAATACCCTTACTGCTGATACCTAAGCCTGTGACCCTAACATTTTTTGGTTCCACTGTAGGTTTCACTTTCATTTGGTAAGGACTATAAATACAAGTATATCCACTGTTATTTGAAAGTCTATAGAATTAGAGTGATTATAGCATACTTTAATACTTATTCAAACTATAAGGATTTGGAAGACAACCAGCAATACTGCAACAACATAATTCTTAAATACTTGCATGTAATCTAATCTAATTAATTGGAGAGGGTCAAAATAATCCCCCTTTTTTGTACATAAACTGGTGAAGAAATTGCAATCACAGTTAACATGCTACTGATAAGGTAATGTGGATATTTCAAATAAAAATTCTTCTATATTACTGTCTATCATACAATTTCTTCTTTTTTCTACACAAATCAATTGTTGTTGAAAGCATAAAATCCATACTAACAATTTTTGTATATTTTATATTTTGTACATCTGAAGGAATTAGCATGAAGTATTTAATACTGGGACATGCACCCCCCTGGAAAATTTTGAAAAATAGGTACTCTGAATTTGAAGTTTGTGCTAATTTTATCATAATTTACTGAAAGTATTGCCATTAAAATAATGCATTACAGAGGCAGGTTTAGAAGCCATTCTATAGAAAATTAAAAAAACAAAAACAGAATAAGTCTTGGTAGATGTTTTCACATCAGTCTGGACAACAATACAAAGTTTACTTGCTGTTTGCAACTGAACTCAAATTATTCAAGAATCACCAACTGCCATAAGTGACACAAACTCCACTATTGCTCTAATGAATATGCAAATACTGCCTGTATGATTGGTTATACTCAGTGGAGTGCTTTTTTTTTAAGACTGACAACCAGGTTAGACTATTCCTTTACAAAATTCATGAGAGAAATTTAGAGATATCATTTTAAAAATAAATAACAACATATAGCTGCTTTTTTGTTGTTGTTGTTGATTTGCACAATTAAAGCCCAATCAGGCACTTTCATATATATACATAAGCCAAAACAAATGCAACGCGAGACCTCCCTAATATTAAAGCTACTGTAAACAAAAAACAAATCCATGAAAAATACACAAACTTGGTAACCCTTGGATAAGCAGCTTTATTGGCAAAGATCTAAGGTAATGATATATGAATGGTTTAGTTTCAAAATGTTTTACATGTAATATATGTCATTGATTGTTCTTCATAATCCTTGACCAAGTACATTAAAAAGATTAAACTTTTATGTAAACAACGAAGTAACTGATTTTATCATAAAACTTTAACATGCTTACTTTATGAACTTGGCATCTACTACTACTACAGTAGTCTGAGTCTTAATGTAATCATAAGTATATTTTGCGAATTAAATTGAAACATAATGTTTTATTCTTATGGAGTGATTAACCCTGAAATTTCAAACTTGTATTTTCTACTGTTAACTGTCTTTGAAGTCAACAAACTTGTGGTATTTTCAGGTGAAACAGATTTCTGCAAAGAACATTAGGTAAGTTCACTTTATATTTGTAAGATCAATCAGCAAAATTGCAAAGTAAATCTGAGTTTAGCTAAATGATTGAGTTTTTAGCAAAGAAAATAAGCAGACTGAACAAGTGATGTAAAGTGAAAAACAAATGTTATTTGACTGCAAAGCAAAGAAACACATTCTTGAGAACACACTGAACAGTCATCTTTTGCAGGGTCTATAAATCGATCAACATTTCTCAACTTGCAAGATGTTTTTCCATTAATGACCAAGCAGAACTAATGTTAATCCAATGGTCTGTACTAACAGGAAACATGAAATTTACCCATAATGACACACATTACCATATGACTAGTTATTCTCATACAATATAGTTAAGACTTAAACCTCTAGATATCATCTACTCAGCCAGCAAAGGACACTGCTGTCTAGTTCAGAGGCAATCTTTTGTTTTTCTTACCCATTGGTACCATGGATTGAGGAACACTGTACTGATCAATTGATGGGACAATCAATTAATCAACTAGTAAATACCCCTAATTGCCCAGCTCTAAACAAGTGGGTAAAACCACTCATGTTCTATGTAAAATACACAGGGAAACCCAGCAGCAATTAGTGGAGTTAACTGCAATCTTGCTGGTATTTTTTGATTAAATCGTTTTGTATGACTTGTAGGTTATTAGGAATCCTGTACACAACAAAATCATAGACTCAAAAGCAGCATGGTGCATAAATAGTTTGGATAAATTTATTAAAAAACCTGATGGAGTTTAAATGAACAATTTTAGGATTAAGATACTAAATACCTTCCAGGAATTTCTTTTCCTCCATAAGTAATCGTGATATCACATCTGCTATTCTCAGGAGGAGATACATAAGTAACATCATAGGTTCCATCACCCCTATCCTTGATTTGTGGTTTTATTGGTACAGGTCCTGGAATATAATATTACTACAAACATTACTGTACTTTAAACACTCCAAATCTTGTACTGCTAAAAAACCAATATAAAATTATGTGTGAATTTGAACTTTACAGTTTTTTAATTTTTATTTTAACATTTTGTGTCAAAAACTAAATTTGTGATCCTCAAATCCAAGCTTGTATTGATTTTTTGATGTTACTCAAAGTGTTACATTCTTTACAAATGTGAAAATATATATCAACTGTTAAAACACAAGTTTCATTTATTAGTTGAATATAAAAAAACATTACATTTTTTTTGGGAAAAACAGCAACAGACTTTTTGCCAGAAATAGATTTATCATAAAGGAAAGTTACCTATTACAACATTTATACAAGGAATAGGTACAGACCTATAACTTTAATAAAACTTTTAACTAACTTAATCAGCTTGTATTCCAAATAAATTACACAAGCCTCACTATAAATAAGAGATATTACTGTTTCAAATACTATTTTCTCATTCATGTTAATATTTTCCTACACTGAAAATATATTTCTGATAGATACTTACTTCAACTCACAAAATAGTTTTCCTTGATTTGTACTGCCCTCTATATGTGTAAATTTTCACTGCTACTAGCTTTTATGCTCCCACATGTTTTCCATGTGATGTAGTTGCATTGTAGTGTGCAAATAAGCATGAAACAACCTTCCGCTAATAGGAGTGTGACGCACCCTCCCAGCATAGCTGATTCCCTCTGTACAATAGAACCCAATCTTCACTTAAAGATTAGGCACAAAAACACACCTGAAGTGAAAAGGACGGGTGGGAAGTGTGAGAAGAGGTATGTATCCGTAATACAATGTAAGAAAATATTACCTTCTGATACAATAACTTACCTCTTCTCACAAAATAACTAGAATCCCACATTGAATAGGTGTAAAAGTCTCCTTCAAAAAGCATCTGAAGAGTACCCAAGGAGTGTTCCATCTCAATGTAGAAGAAACACACTCATGGGAGACTGCACCACATCTGAACCAAATACACTCTTCACCCTTGATGAATAAACATGTCATGAAATGGGCAGGGAAGAGGCACAGCTGAAAAGGAAAAGTGCCTGTGGTGTAGAGTGGCTAGAATCAGTCAGACCATGAGAGGGAGGTCAACTACAGTTCAAAAATAGCAGTACTGAGGTGGGATCTATTGGCCCATGGTAGGAGGAGGAGGATCCTCTACTATTTACTTCAGATTCAGGAACCAGAAGAAGGGAAGGAATAGGCAATACGTATAAGTTGCCTGACACAGACAGTCAGAGTAATAGGATAAATGTCATGAGAAACTGAAGAATTCCAGTTTATAAACAACTGGGAATGGGAACCATGAAAGAGAGCCATACCAGTAACATAACACCACAGTGCCCTGACTGGACACAGAATATGGTTGGGATCAATATAGGAATGAAGATGGGAAATCAAAGGAAAGAAAATAGGAGTGAAGGTGACATTACCTTCACATGAAGTAGAAGTATTAGGAGGAAGGTACAATTGGGATAAAAGAGAACATAATTTGTGTGGTAAAGGATGCAAGAGACATCAACGACAAACAAATCTGATCGTTGATGCCAACAGGAGGAGGAAAAAGGTCTTTAAGGATAGGTGAAATATGAACAGGAAGCCAATGGTTCAAACAGAGGGAAGGAAAGGTGTGGAAGATAACATTAAGATCACAATCTGATGAGGTTGACAGAGGAGGGAAGGAGAGAGAGAGAGAGGTGATAAAAACTGAAGATGGAGAAGTAGTGAAAACTAAGGTTGAGCTGGCCAGAAGACCTATCAGAGTGGAGTGGATTGGACAATGAACAGGACCCTGGGAGAAAGACAGATGGAGGAGATAGGTATAAATATAGAGGCCTGTCAAATCTTGACTTGGGGATTCTGTTATCAAAGCTGAAGGATGAGGAACAGGGGACCAAAACAAAGGTAGCTTGGCATTCAGGTGGGTGGCAGAAGAATTTAGCCATTTGAAAACCTGAGGGTCAAGGGACCACTTTGTGGGAAGAATCTTGTCAGGATGGGATAAATGATCCGGGACAACATTGAGAGCACCTGGGAAATGACAAGCCAGCAGACAAATATGACAGTTGTGGGCTCAGAACAGCATGTCCAATGTGTGAAAAACAGCGATTGTGACAAGATGTTCCCTTGCCAAGAGACAACTGTGGAGTTGTCAGAATGGATCATTACTGTTTTCCCTTCAAAGCAGGCAGAAAATGAGCCATTGTCCGACAAACTGCCTGGACTTCCAGAAGATTGATATGGAAAGTCGACTCAGCTAATAACCAAGGACATGAGATCTCTTGAGAATTGCAATACACCCCCAGCCCGACAGGGAAGCATCCGTAAAAAGATGCACCTGCGGTCAAGGAAGAGGGGCACCAGCTTTTGTGTTGTTCCTGTCTAACCACTAGGCAAAATTGGTTTGGATGGAAGGAGGAAGGGAAACTGGTTAATCCAGGGGATCCCTGGTGAGGTACTATTGATCATGAAGTACCCACTAAAGAGACCTCATATGAGCCAGGCCAAGAGGAATAAAGGCCTCCTAGGAAGCCCAAGTCTCCAAAAGAGAGAGAAAGAACCTCTCATGCAGATAGAATAGATGAAGACTGAGCCTTCCAAATCAAAAGCTCCATGGAACACAGTCAAAAGGGAGAAGGCTCGGCCCAATTGAGATGGGAATTGAAGAATACCCCAAGATGAAGGAGGTACTGAGTTGGCATGAGATCAGACTTCTCCACCTTGACCAGCCAACCCAACCAAGTAGCTTCCATGAAAAGAAATTGCATGTTGATGGAAGAAGCTGAAAGTGAAGGAGCTAGAAGGAGCCATTTGTTCATGTAGTGATGGAAATAAAGTCAGTGCAAATGAAGAAGTTGGGTAAAGGCCTTGAATATCAAACAAAACATGTAGGGAGCCAAGGCCAGCCCAAAAGGAAGAGCCTGGAACTGATATACACATTCCCTATGGACAAAGCAAAGATAACGATGAGATGTTGGGGAAATGGGGATATGAATGTAAGCACCCAAAGACCAAGAGTAAAAGCCCATCGATGAAATAGGAAAAACTTGATGAACCGAGAAACTTCCATACAGCAGTTCAGACTGGAGAAATCTATAACTGGATGCCAATCATTGGTCTTCATGGGGACCACAAAAAGATGGGAATAGAAACCTAGAAGAGTAGGAACTATTGGTTCTATAGTGCTCTTGAAGAGAAGATCCTGAACTGCTGTGGAAAGATACTAGCTGGAAAGAGTATCATGAGGAGGGGAAAGAGAGAGAGTCCTTCTGATAAAACCCAAAGAACCTATGGGTCTGTAGTAAATAACTCCTGAATATCTGCAAAAAGAAGCAGTATGGCCCTTACTGGACCTGATCCCACAGAACAGTCACCAGTACTGTTGTCAACGTGTGTGTTGGCAGGTGAACAATAGTACACCATGAAGGAGCGACCCATGAGCAAGGAATGGGAGGGAGAGGAAGGAAGTGGGCAGGGTACAACAATGGGAGCTGGAGAAAACTGTGACAGATGGGTGGCCAAGGAAGAAAGGGAAGTGTGTAAATGGGCAAATTCCACTCTTGACTTAAGTGAATCAGGAAGATCCCCCAAAACAGTTTGCCATAAAAAGGGGGGCATGCATAAATCATGCAAAGATGTAGGGGAGACACACACAAGTTCAAAGAGTGTCCCTACCTAAGAGGTCCCACCAATAAAGAAGCCATGTGTAGAGGGACAGGGCAGAGGAGGACAAGTGCGCCAATGTGGATGGGACAATGAGAATGGGTATCTGCCGAAAACCTCTCAGGAGAACGACGGAGAGCCTCAGACAAAAAGTGTATGGATAAAAGGTAATGAACAAAAGATGTTAAGATGTGTTATCCAATTGCTGCTTGTCCAGAAAAGGATACTCTGAAAGATGATATGCCAGAGCATGAGCCTCAGCTGTGCATGAGGGATATGGCATGCTAATCCCTGAATGCAGTTGTTGGACAAAATGTTCAGTGTGGACTCCAATATCAGATGAAGGAGGAAGGGCGAAATATTCATCTGTTGGTGCATCAGTCAACAAGGAAGGAGACATGCTATAGAACACAGGAGACAAGGATAAAACATGTCTGTGATACTAACTCCAGAAAAGGAGAAGAAGGTCATGGAGCATCCACTGTCTGAGAATGAGACTGCACAGAAAAGAAATGGAAAGAAAAAGGGCTGAAACTTCCTCAGCTGACAACATCGAACCTGAAGCCCCCAAGATAGGCTGTACTCACTGGCAGTATCTAAAGCAGTAGTGGTTGTGACTTGAACCTGGGAATTCATGCTAATTCTCCTGAGTGTAAGCACATCACAATAATTAGATGAAATGACTGCAATGTGAAGTAGTAATGAAACTTTACAAAAAAAAAGACAAAACGAAAGTAAAAAGAATTTAAAGTAAAAAAGTTATTGGTGGAGTTTAAAAACGAAAGCAAAGTCTCAAATGCAAAAGCAATGAACACCAAAAGGGTGAGTGAAATGACTTATCACTGTTGTGCCAAATCTAGAAGTGATGATTGGGTTCTAGTGCATAAAGGGAGTCAAGTGCACTAGGAGAGTGTCACACTTCTATTGGAGGATGGTTGATGCATACTTATTTGCACACTACAACACAGCTGTACCATGTGGAAAACCATGTAGTAGAAAAAAAGTCTAGTGGTGAGTAAAATTTTGCACAAATTGAGGAAAGCTACTTTGTGAGGGGAGGTAAGTTATTGTGTTGGAATACATCTTTTTTACTAGTTATTATTACTTTAATATTTAGACACCTTTATATAGCTGTCTCACAAAACTATCAAATATGGTACTTCTAACTTTACCAGTAATTTGACTTTTGACCCTTAGGCAACAAATTATATCTCATTAAGTAAAACGCTATACCCTCTTAGTTTTAATGAGCTCTGCAAAAGGTGAATAACTTTGTGGATATAATAAAAACTACACATACTTAGGTCTTAAGCAATCCTGATCGGGGCTAATCTAATTCTCTCATAAATCAGGATCTCGATTAACCTTGGTTTCTGCTAGAGTGATGCTCAACTTTATATAACATTCCTTTTGAATGATAATCATGAAAGGTATTCAAAATTGCCACTTTATCATTTTCACTATTATGGTTTTACCACCAAGATCAAATCAATAATAATTTGTGCTGCCAAAAACTGGTTTTAACAATCTGTAACTGCAAACATGTGTGTAACAGAACCATTGAGATAAAAAAATAATAAGTAACTGAAAGTTGATTTTATCATCTGTAACTGCAAATGTGTGTAACAGGAACCATAGGGATAAAAAAATATCAATATGTAACTGAAAGCTGATTTTAATAACCTGTAATTGCAAAACACGTGAATCATGTCTCGCAAGATAAACTGTTGGCTAAAACAAAAACTGTGGCAAGTTTAAGGTAGTATCATTACATAACAGTGATTTTAACAGATTATAGCCTTCAAACTTATAAGCAATTGTCTCAAAATACCAGAAGTACATTAAATGCATTACGAAACTATGGAGTAGCAGAGACAAAATATAACAAACTAAAATACATGTATACCACTATATCTACTACATTAGTTTCAATGTTCAGAATGATGGATATAACTGTAGCCTATATAAAAGAAACAAGTACAACTATGCACATTTGTTACAGTCTTTTACCTTTTTCAGAATGAACATCTACATTTAATGGAGCTCTGCCTGACTTTCGGGCATCAACAGTAAAGTTTAGAGGAACATTAGCCCGACAATTCTTTGGCTCTAGACCAGGACCATAAGCTTGAACCTTAGATGCATCCAGCCCAACAAATGCTGTCACCTTGTAAGGACTTCCTGTCAAATTAAATACATATCAAGTAAAGGCAATTAAACTAGTATCTAATACACCACCACTGTTTAGTACTTTCAGATCCTGTGATAAGAATAAAGATGTCGGACATATACTTAAAATTTTAAAATTTCAAAAATACTGAATGAAATTTTCATATGAAAAATTAATAATGCTTGGAGACAGCTTGAATGAGTAATGAAGAAAAACTTTAATATAAGTTTAATATAACAGCAAATGTACAACGTTTTGACAGTTTTGTCATCATCAGGTACATTTGCTGTTATGTTAAACTTATATTGAAGTTTTTCTTCATTACCCATTCAAGCCATCTCCAAGTATTATTACTCTCAAAGTGGGTTCCTCATCATCGAATATAAAAAATTATACTTAACAAGTAGAATTACTTATTAGATTGATAATAACACTTTATTGTAATTAACCTAACTAAAGACAAGATATTTCTAAGAATATAAACATATAATGCTGAGTAAATAAACTAGAATTTCATTAAAAATAATTCAAAGATTGAAGTAATTTTAAAGACTTATATTTAACTGATATAGAATGATAATTTACCCTATGTGGCAGGTCCTACTGAACATGTTATTATGTATTTGATGTCAGAATTTTCAACTATTCATTTCACCTTACATTCCTGATTTAGCAGCAGTATATAAAGATAATGAAAAACACTACAGATATGCATTTTGGAGGTTCTAGATGTTATCTAAATGCAATATGGAAACTGTACAATTGACAAAAGCATTTGTATTCTTCACATGAACATCACATCTGATTTGTTGGAGTCTAGGTCAGATTAATGTCATCGATTCACAGAAATATCTTGAGTACAAATACTTTTGTAACACATTTGAGTTTATGTATACAACAAGGTTGTATATTTTACTAAAACCCTTGCCATATTTTGTATAGATACATATAATAAATTTGGAATTATAGTCAATATTTCTTCTCCAATATGGGGTCCATCCAATGGACCTACACACTGATTCATTTGCAACTGAATTAACAATATGCAATGTTTTTGCAAGTATGTTTTATATTGCAAGGAAGCGTTAAATATGTTTATGATCTTTAAAAATGCTGTCAATTCCTAAAAGTCATTAAATACTTTTAGAGAAAGAAAGGTACTTTTAAAGTACAAGACCTTATTTCTTCAGGAATCTACTTTCTACAAGTGATTGGGTTATCAGTTTTGTAACTAGATGTTTCACAAATAGAGTTAATTGTGTTACTATCACACACACACACAGATTTAAACAAACAGATAAAGATATTGATAAGAAAGATACACAAGCAAAGTAAAACACCCACACCTAACATAGACAGGTTGAGAGACAAATAAAATATTCATATTTCTTGAATCTCATGACTAAGTACAATTTTCTGTTTGCTTTGCTTTAGCACAAAGCCACACAACAGGATATCTGCACCCTATCCACTAAAACCTTTAGCATTCTATGTCTGTAAACTTACTGCTGCCCAATCCATTGGAGTATCTGGTTTTATGAATGTTTCTATTAATAGTTCTATAAATACTCAATTTTAATACAAAAAGAAACATTTTAAATGAGTATTAAAATTGACTAGCTAAGAGATCTGTTACAATACACTACAAACACTCCATTTTTGACTTATGAGTATAGTAAATAATAAGTTTAAGACAGTCTCTTTGCCTTTTTATGTTTAACTCTTAAGTTGAAGGCTTAGAAACGTTTTTATTTTGGAGTGAAATATAAACATAATTTAACCTTAGATATTTCATCATTAAAAAGTTACAAAAAATCACATATGAAATCAATAAGAAAAAAAATTTGAAAATATGTATAATACACCCACAAAATGTCCAAACATGACTACATCTTCCAAGAAATGGACTCCATAGAATAAAAAATATACATATTAAATTCATTGTTCATAATATTGTAAAGTATAATGCTTGTAATATAAGGTACTAAAAGAGAAATACTGAATACTAATTATCTAACATCATTAATTAATGTTCAATCAAAATTTAATTAGTGCTCAATAAGCATAAGTATCATAACTGTATCATAAGTATCATAACTGTATCATAAGTATCATTACTGTCCTAGGAGGTGAGAATCTAGTTTTTTAAGTACAATAAAAAGACTCCTATAAAATGGAAGCTATACAATGAGATTCATTATGATTTGTGATGTTAGTGTAACAGGGTCCAAAGAGAAAACGGCTGAGTTTAAGTTCAATACATCTTTTGAGAATATCAACATAAGTTAAACTTCTATTGCTCATTAAATTGCAACAATTATTAATTATGCCTTATTTGAAAACCTTATAAAAGCTATGAAAAAAACATTTCCTTACAAACTATGAAACCTAATGTCTCAGAAGACTATCCAAAATATGAAAATAAAGATAACATTTCTAAAAATTTGAGTGGTTCTTGATTTGAGTCTTAAAAATAAATCATAATTTATAGCCTTTCATCCAATAAACCTTAAGTTATAGAATTTGAGTATAAGAAAATTATGAAATATTTCCAAAATACAAAAATTTTGTATAATAACAATGCTAAAACTCTTTGTATATTATGTATTTCATTTCACCTAAGACAGACAGGTTACTAGGGTGCAAAAACAAAATGAAATATAATATAGTAAGTTTGACTGTCTGTGACATACTTAATTTTATATTTTAGTATCTGTGCTTTGGAACTAACTGTGTAGAGGGTTTTGTGTAACCAAAGCATACTGGATGCAAATTTCATATTCTTTTGATTTTATCCTACAAAGGTCACAGAAATAAATTGAAAAGATACAACAGATTTAGCTTCTACCCATGTCAGGTTTCCACTGTAGTATGGTACAAACTTTTTTTTTCTGTAATGTCCAGCACATGTGTTAGCATGAGTTGTGAAATACATGTGTAGGGTGATGAAAACAAACAGTGATGCCTTGATAAACATAAGATACAACATAAATCATTATGCAATATAGTGAATATTTTTTAAAAGAATACACCAAGAATATGTAACACTGCACTAGGAAAGACAAGGCTTACTCATTCAGCAGTCTTTTCACTAGTGCAGACAATTGTTGCTAAAGAAATTAGGCTTAACACAATATTAACAATTATTCTAAGGTTAGTTTTTATATAGTCATTGTGTAAATAAATAACAAAAACCACTCAGTGCCTAATTTGTTATAATAATCCAAAGGTCTCACATGACTGATGAATTTGTAAGTTTACATCTAAGTTTGATTAACTGTGTGAGACTGAACACTATGGGTCAGGGGTGGTGATTTGTTAGTAGTTATTTGTTATGTGAATATTGTGCTGTAAACCTTTAGTATTTTATTTGAAAACCATCATGTTATACAAACAGCCATTTTGGTAACTTTTTTCCTAATACTGATAGCTCTTTTTTGAGCAACCATACTTATTCAAAATATTTTTTGGCTTTTTTATCTAAATATCATATATATAAATAACAGTAAATTTGTATACCCATCCGATCAATAGAATTCATACTGTTACGACAGCGGAAGTCACATGATACTAGTAACACGTCATTGACTTCTAGAAATATCCTGTTCCTTCATGAATGCTCTAGCATTTACTAGATATGTGTTAGCCTTGTATATATAAGACGGTCACAACATGATGGAACAATGTGTAATTGAACTGAGTATTGTTGAGTTGAGCACGTGAGATGTTCGTTGAGAATTATAGCGTTTGTTATAGCGCGACTGTTGAAATTAAGTGTATCGCAAAGTTATATTCAGAAAGAATAAACCAGTTTTATTTAAGAAAGGACTTGTGTCGCTAAAGTTTCGTCGGAACAAATTTACAGAAAATTAACTAACGAACGGAGACGTAACAATACTATCAATATGTTTCCATATGGGAATGTTCCCAATGCAAGTTAAAATAGTCTTTTTCTGCCAAGCACATTGATAATGTGATTCCCCAATTTATGAATAAAACTGCTACACTTCAGCTGATATGGTTTCTAAAAATTGTTTTAATAGTTTTAGCATACACATAAATACAGCTTTTTTGAAAGGTCTTGTAGAACTGTAACATTATAAGTAGATCTAAAAGGGAATTGTGGCTAAGATATGATGAGTCTCAAGTAGCTGCTAAGCTGAAGCCGAGTTTAAATTCAAATTGCTGTTGCATCTTAGTTTTTTAAAATAGTAAGCTTATGTTTTGACCTTCATACTATTCTTTAACTTATTATTCTTAGGTACATCACAATTCCTTTAAGATTGATATAATATTAATATTTTCCACTGTTTTCTTGCAGTCCAACATCTTTACTGTTGAGACAAAAGGGGCTGGAACTGGTGGACTGGGACTTGCCGTTGAAGGTCCTTCTGAGGCCAAGATGACTTGTAAAGACAACCGAGATGGTACATGTACTGTAGAATATATTCCCACTGAGCCTGGGGAGTATGATATTGGCATCAAGTTTGCTAATCAGGATATTCCTGGTAAGGATTTTTGAATACCAGTGCAGAAAAGTGACTTGGTTGTTGATTTATTAACATTCAGCTTTCATTCTCAATCCTTACCACTTCACAAGAAAATCATTGCTGTGAAAAACTGTCAAACTCTAAATAACTTAATTTTGAAAGCGACTAGTGTAAAATTATCTAATCATGCACATAAATGTGGTTCCAAGACTTATATTACTAATTCTGAACTAATGTTCCTAAAACAGATAATGGTGATTAACATAAAGTGCTTATAGTAAGGTTATACTGATCTATCTGCAACAGTCCATCCTACCAGAGAGGAAGACCATATGATAAATTGGGATATGATAAAAGAAAGTTAAAAGAAGCCTTCTACCCTCATCTAACTGATAACATACTTCGTCAACCTATCAGCAAAAGTTAGACCCAAGAAATCCAGGCCACTTCCAGTGCAAATATATTCCTTCCTGGGCAAGTAACTGAACAAATCAATTATTTATGAGCATCAATTATACTGATTAGTGTCACATATATCAGTTAGTATAACTGAAGTACCAAATGTTTCCAATCATTACTGTTTTGTATTATTCCAGTTCTCCAATTAATCAAAATATTGCCACTTGTTTAACAAACCACATAATGGACTATCTGTGCTCTACCTACTGTGGTAATGATACCTGATTTTTAGCATTATAAGTTGTTTTTTAGCTAGCTCATAAGAAAATAATTGATTAATTGAATACTAACTGATATGTGGGCCTAACAATTAATCAATTAGAAATTTTCACTAATATCCCAGCTCTAGTGAGGACCTTTCTAAAGACAACAAAAGATTAGCAGCTAAAAACCTTTTGAAAATATTTAAATCGTTAGTTGATTCAAGTTCTAATGGAGAAGATTCCAGTCAACTGTATAACACACCACACTTTTTCCCAAGAGGACTAGAATCAGGGACATAGGAGCTAGGGGGCACATGGCTCCCAATAATTTCTAAACAAATGCTATGTAAAACATATAATTAAGCATTATAATTACTGCGTCGGTATTTTAAAGTCAAAGAAATATTATAATGGTAGAATTATACTTGTCTGGTCTAATAACAATATGCACTAAATTTCATCCTACTGAAACAAGACATTAATAATTTATGTTAATTTATAAAACCAAGTTACTATTGACTGTGTTATGGGTCATGAATAATGTATTTTTTGCAAGAATTATCTTTTGAAAAATTGAAAAAAAACTACTCAGACATTATCTGTAAAATGTATTCTAATATTTGTTTTTTTTAGAAAATCCAGATAACAGTATCATTTTAAAATAATCATATATATATGTATTCTAAGTATTTATGTTATAATAATCATTTATATATATTGTTTTTGCCATCAGGTAAAGTATAACATACGTTTCTTATCTTTTTGGTTGCATTTAGATATGATATTATGAGTGTAATCAATGATGCTCTGACAACATAACTGAGAAATGTTAAAATGTTATGACTGGGAATTTGTTGGTGCCCTCCAATACAAAGAGAACTCCTACAGTTCTGAAGACAGAACCTGGCCACTACCAAAACACAGAAATAATCCTTCTAAGACTTCCTGGAAGACTGGATCCTGGCCACTACCAAAACACAGAAATAATCCTTCTGAGGACTTCCTGGAAGACTGGATCCAGGTCACTACCAAAACACAGAAATAGTCCTTCTTAGGACTTCCTGGAAGACTGGATCCTGGCCACTACCAAAACACAGAAATAGTCCTTCTCAGGACTTCCTGGAAGACTGAATCCTGGCCACTACTAAAACACAGAAATATTCCTTCTCAGGACTTCCCTGAAGACTGAATCCTGGCCACTACCAAAGGACAGAAATAGTCCTTCTCAGGACTTCCTGGAAAACTGGATCCTGGCCACTACCAAAAGACAAAAATAGTCCTTCTCAGGACTTCTTGGAAGAATGGATCCTGGTCAGTACTAAAACACAGAAATAGTCCTTCTCAGGACTTCCCTAAAGACTGCAGCAGACTGGCAGCTGAATCACAGGATAAAATTAGTTAGTAATTAAGAATTACACTAAGATGATTATTTAGGCTACTAACACTGGCAACAACAATTGAATAATATATAGGAATTACAGAACATTTGTCATCTCTGTGTTTTTTGTTGGTCACATACAACTTACCACCTTAGTGTTGCATCTTTTAAAAGAACAAGAGTATTATGAATAAAAATCTACAATAAAATAAGTTCAATACATTAAAACATTAGCTTTTATTAGTTATAAAAACAAACAAGTCAAACAGGAGAAGTCATAATACCGTATATTGGTCCATGCATCTAAAGAAAAAAAACTAATTTCATAAAATAAATACAGTTCTTGAAGTGGATTATTAGCATGGATGTATTCAATTTTTAACAAGAGATACCTGCAAGTGAGCTACAGCTTAAGATTTGTATAAGTCTAGTGTGATAAACAATTTAAAGTCAATTATTCCACCAAAGCAGCTTGACTTACCACACTTTGCTGAAATTATAAGCTAGTACTTTGAAATTACAAATTCAAAAACTTTTTTAAATAGCAAAATTAGCCCAAATATTAAAAAATAAAATAATAATACCTACACTTACAAACAAGTTATTTGTTTAAAATATAAAATCTGTTTAAAAAACCTGTCTCAAGTCACTTTAACCTTCAGCATCTCATACAAAAGATGAAATATTACAATATGCAGAACAATTATATTTTAAAATTAGCATAGTTAGATAATTCAATTACAACAAGAATGTGATGAAATGTCATACATATCAGAAAAGGACATACGAAGAAGAGATTTATAGTTTTTAAAACAACTATTTAGAAGGTATTTTTTGTATAAAGCACACTTTATACACTACAGAGAAAAAGCATATTTCTACTGCAAAGATATCTAACTTTTTATTGTTCTCCAAAATAAGAATGCACGTTTTACAATTTTCTCTCACCTGGTTAACAACTCCATGTTCCAGCCCAGGCCCATAAGCTCGGCACTTTCGTGGGTCACAACCTTTTGTAACATTAACTTTGAAAGGACTACCAGGAACAGGTACCCCATCATAACTGATATCAATCTTATGTTGTCCTAGTAAAACAGTCGGTAAATTGAAATTAATAATACCACATTTTTCTTTAAAAATGAACTAATTAATAAATATTGCAAAGATTGACTTAGCTAGCATTTAATTAAGAAACTTACCCTACTTTTATATCTAAACATTTTTATGTCATTTGATGTTCTCATAATACAACTTCTATAAACTACAGAAACTTATTATCTTTAAGTTGAATTAAAACTTCACTTTTTTAAACTTTTAATTTTTTAACCTAACTGCTTTGAGTGATGTACACAACATCTTGAATTTTCTAATGATCTGACTCACATTTCCCAAGAACTCTGTGTATATTGTCAATTCATAAAATATTATTTCTTAAAGTTATACAGGCACAAGATCCCAAAAGTTTGTGGTACATGATTAACTTTTTCAAGATACTTATATCTTTGTCTTATAGATTTTATGTATATCATTCACACTTAAATGATTTATGTATTTTTGATTTACCATTATTATTATATAGTTGTTATAGGGATTATACTGCACTGTTAGTTTAGTATATACATTTAGAGCTAATCTAATTCTCCTAAGCCTTGTGAGATATTATTGAGATTATGGCCAAAAATACTGCTAACAGCAAATATATCTAACTGACAAAATAATATATTCTAATCATTATAAGTAAGAACAGCATATTAAATTAGTTATATTGATTACTGGATTAATTTTTAATTCTTATCTATGAAGGTAGCTTGTTTTCATCAGAAGTTAATAGTAATTTACCATAATGGATAGAAAAATTACATTTACCTACTCACATAAAATACACATCTGTCCATCTAACTGCCTACTAAGTGCATATCCATTTGTCTACGTAAGTACATGTCTATCCATTTATATTTCTAATATCTATTTACGATCATTCTAACTTAATTATAATAGCTAAAACACTGAATGAGGTATCATTAGAAAGATGTGTTTTTCCTACATTTGTCATTAAAAGACTGATTTCAAAAAATTTGTGAGCTTCAACTGGATTACCAGTTTCAAAACCATGTTGGAAACATAGTCTTCTCAATCACAGGATGGGGATAATTTTTTTAGTTATAAATTAAAAAACAAAACTAAAACAATATACATATAGTTATATAGTATAGTTACGTCTCTGTTCGTTTGTTAATTTTCCGTAAAAATTCTTTCCGAAGAAACTTTAGCGATACAAGTCCTTTCTTAAATAAAACTAGTTTATTCTTTCTCAATACAACTTTGCAATACACTTAATTTCCACAGTCACGCTATAACTTAAACAAACGCTATAATTCACAACGAATGAACGATTCACGTAATTGAATTGCAGACAGAGATAGAGACGGACAATTGAGTCAAGCCGAAAATGCATGCAAACAGACAAGATAATACTATCTAAAGCAGACATGTGTTATTTAGTTAGTGTAATAACATATGTTTGCTTTAGATAGAATTATCTTGCCTGTTTGTATGTTCCTTACTATTTTTAAGTATAAGTAAATTCACTCCATACTACAGATATTCACTAAAGTGAAACTTTGACAAGCATTTTATGAACCACAAACATTTGCCCCTTAAAATGCCTTGAGATGCTAGATATGCCATAGAAGAAAAGAACTAAGATAAATAAGGAAATTTACACATCTTGGGAAATGTTCAATAAAACACAAACAAACCTATTATACTGTTACGACAGTGGAAGTCACGTGACGCTAGTAACATGTCATGATATTCTCGAAGGTTCGTGAATGTTCGAGTGTTTACTAGGTGTGCGGTATTCTTGTATATAAGACCGCCAAGAAGTGATGGCAACAATGGATTCGTTTATATATTCTCGGGTGAAGTCCATCTACTGCTCAGACTCATATTATTTGGAAATCTTTTGTTTAAGCCTAAATCAGTTAGCAAGTGTCTTGTTTGCACCACTGAATCTGTATGGGCAAAATGTTGGTTTAAATAAAACCAATTATGTTTTCTGGAGTAATAGGCCGTGTCTTATTTCTTCTTTTGACAATGAATAGAACTCTCCAGTTTGCACTACAAACATGAAACTCACATATTTTCATTCTGTGCCATTTTCACAGAGGTATGCTTGTTACATTTAGAAGATAAAAAAAATACTAAAATTACCTAAAACTTTATTTTTCATCACTTACATACATTATTAAAACTTTTTGCTAATTCCTACTAATGGTCATAAACCTAGTTTGCACAAGGACATGAGGTGGGACGTCAATTTATATTTTGCAAATCTAATAACTACAGAAAAGTTCTACAAAAGGCATGCACAATATCTTTTAAGTTTTATGTACGAGGATTAAATTTTTAAAATTATATATATATATCTATATACCATATTATGTAGGTACCATGTACATTACTCACCTTCTTCAAATGGTGTATATGATATTTTATATGTTCCATCATCCATACTCTTGACCACAGGATCCAGTACGGGCACCAGAAGGGTTGGTTATTGTGCAATCAATTTTGGCATCACTGCGCTTGGAGATGGCTCGTGCATCAACAGTGAAGTCCGTCAATGAGTTCAAAAATACTCCTAACGAGTTACATGCAGCAAAACTTTAACTAAGACTCAATAAGAGTACTTATAAATCACTGAGAAAAGAACTACTAAATTAAACTTCTAGGTACACAAGAAACATATATTATGACTTACATTCATTAACTTGTAACAACACTTCTAGTGTAAACATCGTAAAGATTGTACTTTGCCTATCAGTGAAGTGAACCACTTAATTTTGAATAAGACACTGTACTAAACAAATATGAAAACAAATCCCTGTACAATGATTTTAATAAAAACCTTTTTAATGGAATTTATTCAAATAAATTTCAATGACATCTATAAAATTACTAATAAAAAAACTTAAAATTAACCCTAACTGAATGTTGGTTGAATTTACATAAGTAGGTCAAAAATTATAGCATTCTTGTGCCATAAATCAAAAACTTTTGCTACATGTAACTAAAAATATAGTTCACATCACCAGGCATTGGTCTCGATAAGCATGATGTCCACTGTTCACGATATATCCAACAACATTTCACAGAGAATACACAGTATCTCTTATACCATACAACGTATCTTCATTACAATCAAACAATGTGACCTAGTACCAAACAGTCACTACATAATGTATCCATGTTGGTAAACAATGTGACCTGATACAAAACAGTCACTACGTAATGTATCCATGTTGGTAAACAATGTGACCTAGTACAAAACTGTCAGTACATAATGTACTTATGATGGTAAGACCTGTGGGGGTGTATAGTGTATAATGCTGGTAAAGAAAGGGTTGAAGATTAAACATACTTAAACTGTTTTAAAGTTGTTTTTTAAATATTACTATGAATATTGAAAATCATCAAAACTTGTTTTTCTTATCAAAAAAGAAACAAAAAAGCAGAAAACTTCAATATTATTTTCAACACACAGTTTGTGGTAATAAATTCTATAGTAATGACAAAAAAAGGTTGTATCTTAATTTTAATTTCAACACAGACAGATTATTAGCCTAATTTTACTTTTAAACCTCTGAATCCAAAAACCTGAATCAAAGCAGTATTAATTAAGATAATACAAAATGTGTGGTGAGTGATCATGGTAAACACTGAATGAAATGGTCAAAACAGCAGGACAAAAATACTTTTAACTAAATAAGGTGAAACAAATAAGCAAGCATTAGTGGATTAATGTGTTTAAAAAGCTAAATTGAAAGTTAGCTGACAAACTTGTTAAGTTTTTACACATACAATAGCATTCTACTTCTATTCCAAATATCTGCATTCAAAACCATGTTAATTGTGTGTGTGTGTGTATATATATATATCATTATATTTTTGTTATCATTCATGCACAGTTTAAATAAGCCCAAAAGTAAACTTCAAACTTTTTCAAATTTACTTATCTTGTTATTAGCTTCTTTCTCAGCCATATGTAAGGTATTTCTTAGTAAATAAACTAAAAAGCCATAGTTTTGTTTTGAGCATGTTCTATGTGAATTATCTAGGTTATGATATCTTAAACTTTTTAAATGATTCAAGCTGTTACGCTGAACACATCTATTTGGATTGAACAGTTAATTCTTTTGAACTCAAGTAGTCATTTTATTTGTTATTATAAACTAAAGATAAATTAAGTTTTTGGCTAAGGAACCATGTGCATATGAAACTTAAAGTACTAAGACAACCAAATTTATTTAAACAGTCAATAATGATCGTATTCAAGAAATCTCGATAAAATTGAGGACAGCAAAAACATTTCTTAGTCATTTGGTACTCTTAAAATTCAACAAAAATAATCCTTACACCATCTAAGTATTAGAATTTGATTTTCTAGTCATGTAATATATATATATTTATAAAGTTATTTTCTAGCCACTTGAATATTTGAGATAAAAACTAAGATACAAAATTAACATGATTTTACTTGTTTATTCACAAATACATCAGATAATAAGAATTACAAGTAAAACATTTTTACAATAAACTATAACTTCCTTCCTACCCTGAGGTTGTATTCCTATGCCTCTCACTCGAATATCTCGTACCTCCACATCTGATATAATGAAGGTATCAAAGGGTGATCCAGGAACATGATGACCATTGAAAGTGATATTTACAGTATAATGTCCAACTTCAGTAGGAAAATAAGCCACAGAGCAAGTTCCATCTCCATTGTCACGGCAATTAATCGCAGCTTCACATGGTCCCTCTACTGTCACTCCTAGGTTACCTTGGCCAGCTTCTCTTGTATCAATCACAAACTCTGCAGGTCTGTTCTTAATACCACCAGTCAGTCCAGGGCCATAAACTCGAACTAAATTGAAGTCTGCATCTGGTTTCACCATCATCCTGTAAGGAACAGTGGAGACAGGAGCACCACAGAAAGCAATGGCTAGAAGATACTCCCCTAACTCAGTGGGCATGAAGTTGACAAGGAAACCTTCAGCTGTTGGAATGATGTGAGCTTTCGTCTTTCTTCCCGATGGACTTGTAATGGTGATGGAGAAGTCTGCATGCTGGCCACCAGCTCCTTGGGTGATTACTCTGAACTGCTGCAGGGAGTTGATTGGAGCCGCTGATTGGGTGAAAGTAGACAGGGCACCCCATTCAGCCATCCACCTCACTCGTCATGCTAGTCTCATCACATCAACAGAAATACCAACTAATATATTTGTTCTACAACATCCTTGAAGGCATGCAGGTTAAAGACAGCATTCACAGCAATCCACCATACAGTCATTTGATTAAACAATACTCTACTGAATGGTAGCAAACTGTGTAATGGTAGTGTCAGTATACATCTCAAGACAATTAGTAACATAACTATTAAACTTACAGTTCACACCATTGTAATTCACACATTTGTTAGATGGAGCCATAACAACCTCACTTAACTATCATCACAACTAGGATAATACCTTCATATTATCTTTAGTCTTCCATAATCTAGTGGTGAGTTATTGTATTTTTATTCCTATTCTTAATTATGAATATAAGATATAAAATTATGAAATAACACTGGTTAAACATCAATCTCACGGCTAAACTATTTCCGTTATTATAAGATGGTAAGACACACAGGATTGAGCATATTTTATTTTAGGCTAAATAAAATGTAAAACAGAAAAAGCTTTTTTATTACACCACTTAAGTATTTGATACCCACGGAAAGTCTTGTAGTACTGTACAGTAATAACTAGTATTTAGTTCATTTCCACTAGTAAAACATATGTACAAAAAAAAACACTTCAAAACAATGTAGTAATGAAATCTTAAAAAAATAATAACACATAATCTGTACTGTTGCTTTAGATTGTAATACTGCAAAAACCACATGGATTTCTTAACATACCAAAACTGAAAAATAAAAATAAAAATGTGCATTATTCTTGTGGATCATCACCATCTTCAGAATGACAGATGTCAGAAAAATAATACAAGTCCTAGTTAAATTCACTATCCTGTACAAACAAGGACTATGGATCATTACATTTACATTATTTAACTAGGTCTGAATAAATACATATTCTACACTAGTGAATAGGCCTGAATAAATACATATTCTACATTAATGAATAGGCCTGAATAAGACATATTCTATTAGTAACTGAAACAAATGATGTTATTAAATATTAAGACAGTTTTTGTCTAAGATTTGTTTGGAAAACATTTTTGATCATCTTGAAGAATTTAAAGATAACAATCTCTAGTGTCTGTGTATAGACACAGTACTGATCCATTCACTAGTGTAGAATATGTATTTATTTAGGCCTATTCACTAGTGTAGAATATGTCTTTATTCAAACCTATTCATATGCATTTTATAAATTTCCCTGCTGTTTCTACATGTAGTTAATCGCATCTGTGTTGAACAGATGTCATGAGGACATAAAAATGGGCTGATATTTTTACACAAGTAAAGGTCACATGCTACATCTTAAGTCTCAAGCTAATATATGTTTCTGTGTGGACTTTCTAGAAAGATAGCCTATTCAAACAGGTGTTACAGATATCTGTACAAACTGGCTTGAGATGGTTTGTATGTTGTATGTAGACATTTAGTTAAAGTATGTAACCTAATGATTTGTGGGATACCACACTAAGGCTTTTGCCTGACTGTAAAAGTGTGATAAACACACAAGACTGGTACTTTTGTTTCTTGGTTTTGATTTCTTTCTCAGTCTCTGTGTAGATATTTGGAAAGCTTCTTACCCCAGCAGCTCTTAACCAACAAGAAGCCAATCAGTTTGGTAAATTAATGATTACACTTATTACAAATACAGAAGTTGATTTTTAGTTCACTTGAGTTTGTTTTTATACTGATGTATTTTCTCAATTTATCCTATGCTTAACAGTCCTTAATCTAACTTTGCAGATATTTTTAATTGTTGGATATCAGAGTACCTGATGCTAAAAACAGAAAAACAATTCACTGTTTAAAGCATCCCATAAGATAATAATCTGAAATCAAATATGTCTGTGAATGCATAAAAAAGAAGGTAATAAATTAACATAAAACTGCACTTTCAATTTTTTTTCAATTCAATTACCCAAGTGTAATAGTCTTAGTCTCCTGATTATCACTATTTTAAATTTATAATATTTTTATGAATCAGTGAGAAGCAGATGATGACATTATAATACTTGGAAATGTGGCCTGATTAAGTGTAATAGCTGGTATTTATTTTGTCCTCTTATCAGTTAATTTTAAGAATTTATGAGTGGAAGCAAAGAATAATATTTACCTCCGCCACTGAAAATGGATGGAGGTTATGTTTTTACCCCT